>NC_135991.1:17160450-17167950 GCF_053455715.1 Rhinoraja longicauda
AATCCAGGGGGGAAAACCCGCCCGATTTGTCCAATTTCGGATGGGAAACGTCCCAAAGGCTCCGGGCGTTAAATCCGCGCGGGTCGCGGGAAGAATTCCTCGAATCCGTCGAGATTCCCCAAATCCCGTCGTCCGGAGGCGAAAAGATGTCAAGTGGTGCAAAATGGCGGCCAATGGGGGGGTTGGCGGGTCACGTGTGGAGGGCGGGTTGCGCGGGTCACGTGGGTGGGGGGGTTGACGATGGCCGGAAGTCCGCAGCGGAGCAGCACGACGCTCCCCTCCTCCCTTCCCGACACCGCTCGCTGAATGACGTCGCAGCCCGCCGCGCCGCCCTGGTCACCTGACCAGCGCCGGTCACCTGACCGCCGCCGCCGCGACCACTCCCCCGCGGGGGCGCCGCCCGCCCTCCTCTCACTCAATCCCTCCCCCCGGCCCACCGCGGCCCCCGAACCCCCCCCCCCCCACCCCCTCGAACATCTTATTCCGCCCCTGCCTTCAACCCCGACCCGTCTCCGAGCGTTTTACTTTCGTTTCCAGAAGGCGTCCACCCCCGACCCCCCCCGCGCTCCCCTCGGTGGCACAGCCCGCGGACTCCACCACCCCGGCCGGCGGGCGGGGCGGCTCCTGCCCGTCTCCACACTCAATCCGGGACCGCTCCATTTCACCGCGCGCTCCGGAGTTCGGGCCACGAGGCTGTTCTTGCACTCAGGCAACAGGACAGTGTGATCGCTGAATCGCTCCAGTGATTTAAAATAACAAAACAAACACCCCCCCTCTTCCGCGTAATGGCGGCGTCCGGCCCTCCATGCGCGGTGGGCGAATCCAACTCGTTCACAGGGGTGTCTTTGGAAACGTGCAAACCATACAAACAAACATAGAAACATACAAACATGCAAACATAGAAAGATGCAAACATACATAGAAACCATGCAAACATAGAAAGATGGAAACATACAAACATAGAAAGATGCAAACATACATAGAAACATGAAAACATACAAACATACATAGAAACATGGAAACATTCAAACATAGAAAGATGCAAACATACATAGAAACATGCAAACATACAAACATGCTAAAATAGAAAAGATGCATACATGGAAACATACAACATAGAAAGATGCAAAACATGCATAGAAACATGGAAACATACAAACATACATACATGCAAACATAGGAAAGATGCAGACAAACATAGAAACATGGAAACATACAAACAAACATACATACATGCAAACATAGAAAGATGCAAACATGCATAGAAACATGGAAAACATAAACAACATAGAAACATGGAACATACATAGAAACATGGAAACATACAAACATAGAAAGATGCAAACATTTAATTTCATTTCATTTTATTTCATTTTATTTTATATCGAACATGTTAAAAGACATCAATTAAAAAACAAAATAAACAAAAAAACAGAAGAAATATAAGGAATTTCATCCATTACTTAACATGTGCGAAAAGGAGTAGGAAGAAGTGTGAACTTATTTAATCCTACCCCCATTCCCTAATCAATATTTATCAAGTATCAGATATTAATACAAAATTACTCATACACCCTTATATGTTCATATAGATATACTTATTTAAATAATGATGTGTTATTATATGTAGACCCCTGGTGACTGTTAATCCCCCCTCCCTCAATGTATCTAGAAAATATCATGTGTTTATATTTGTTTTTAAACTGGATGATGTTTGAACATTGTTTTAATTCCGCATTCATTCTGTTCCATAGCTTTACTCCGATTGATATAGAAAATCTTTTCATTGTTGTTCGAGTATTGCGAATCTTGAAATTTAATGTTCCCCTTAAGTTATACCCCCCTCTCTTTCATAAAACATTTCCTGTAAGTTACTTGGTAGCAAATTGTTTCTCACTTTGTACATGAATTGAGCTGTTTGATATTCCACAATGTCATAAAATTTGATTATTTTAGGACTTTATAATGAGTTGGTGTGTTCACAAAAACCGACATTATGAATTATTCTAATGCTCTTTTTTGCAGTATGAATAGTGGTTGTAGTGAACTTATATATGTACTTCCCCACACCTCTATACAGTAACTTAAATATGGTGAAACTAGTGAACAGAACAGAATGCGAAGTGATTTGTTCTCTAGGAAATGTTTGCTTTGGCCAGAACTGAAATGCTTCTAGATACTTTACTGTGGATATGTTTAATGCTGAGATTTCCAGCAAATTTTGTCATCTATTATCACCCCAAGGAATTTAGTTTCATTTACTCTTTCTATGTTAACACCCTCTGTGCTTGATTGTTTATTTTACTGTTCCCAAATATCATCATTTTTGTGTTGCTCAAGTCTAGAGATATTTGGTTAATGTCAAACCATTTTTTAATTTTCCAAAATTCTGAGGTGATACTGTCCAAAAGTTGCTGTAAATTTTCACCAGAACCAAGAATGTTTAGTGTCATCAGCAAATAGGATGAATTCAATATTTTTGATAATTTACATATATCATTGATGTAGATGATGAAGAGTTTAGGACCCAACACTGACCCCTGGGGACTCCACACACAATGTCCAAACATCCAGACTGATATTCTCCCATCTTCACGAATTGTTTCCTGTTCTTTAAATAACGTCTAACCCACTCTAAAGCCAATCCCCTAATCCCATATAGTTCAATTTATTGATTAATTTTCATGATTTATTGTATCGAATGCTTTTTTTAGATCAATGAATACCCCAACAGCATATTTCTTTTTATCTATAGAATTTGTGATTTGTTCATAGAAACATGAAAACATACAAACAGAAAGATGCAAACATACATAGAAACATGGAAACATACAAACATAGAAAGATACAAACATACATAGAAACATGCAACATACAAACAACCAAACATACATAGAAACATGGAAATATACATAGAAACATGGAACATGCAAACATACATAGAAACATGGAAACATGACAAACAATCAACATACATAGAAACATGGAAACATAGTAGTATATAGTGGTAACAAGGAAACATAACAGTAACAGTAAAGGAAAAACACAGGAAACGATGACAATATCCCAGTCTTTATTTTTATTTATAATGAATGTCTCTTACTATCCGCCTTGCTGCTGTAAACATAGAACATAGAAAATAGGTGCAGGAGTAGGCCATTCGGCCCCTTCGAGCCTGTACGCACCGCCATCAATATGATCATGGCTGATCATCAACTCAGTATCCCGTACCTGCCTTCTCTCCATACCCCCTGATCCCTTAGCCACAAGGGCCACATCTAACTCCATCTAAATATAGCCATGAACTGGCCCTCAACTACCTTCTGTGGCAGAGAATTCCACAGACTCACCACTCTCTGTGTGAAGAAATGTTTTCGCATCTCGGTCCTAAAGACTTCCCCTTATCCTTATCCCAACATCGGGAACAATCTTCCCACATCCAGCCTGTCCAACCCCTTAAGGATTTTATATGTTTCTATAAGATCCCCCTCAGTCTTCTAAATTCCAGCGAGTATAAGCCTAGTCCTATCCAGTAACACTGCAAATTTCCCCGGTGTGGGACAAATAAAGGAATATATTATTATTATTATTATTATAGAAATATGGGAACATACAAACATGGAAACATACATAGAAACATGGGAAACATTGAAAGATAGAAACTGGAAAACATGTAGACATAGAAACATGGAAACATACACAGAAACATGGAACATAGAACATGGAAACATGGAAACACATGGAAACATACATAGAAACATGGAAACATAGAAACATACACAGAAACATGGAAACATAAATAGAAACATGGAAACTGAAACCGTGGTGCAGCGGTAGAGTTGCTGCCTTACAGCGAATGCAGCACTGGAGACTCAGGTTCGATCCTGACTACCGGGCGCCGTCTGTACGGAGTTTGTACGTTCCCCGTGACCTGCGTGGGTTTTCTCGAGATCTTCGGTTTCCTCCCACACTCCCAAAGACGTGCAGGTTTGTAGGTTAATTGGCTGGGCAAATGTAAAAATTGTCCCTTGTGTGTGTAGGATAGTGTTAATGTGCGGGATCGCTGGGCGGCGTGGACCCGGTGGGCCGAAGGGCCTGTTTCCGCGCTGTATCTCTAATCTAAAATCTAGAACATGGAAACTTTGAAACATGGAAACACACAAACATGGAAACATACATAGAAACATGGAACATGGGAACTTTAACTTGGAACTTGAAACATGGAAACATAAAAACTTAGAAATATAAAAACATGAAAACACGGAAACATGGAACACATGGAAACATACAAACATAGAAACATGGAAACACACAAACATGGAAACATACAAACATAGAAACATGAAACACATGGAACATACAAACATAGAAACATGGAAACACACAAACATGGAAACATACAAACATAGAAACATGGAAACCCATGGAAACATACAAACATAGAAACATGGAAACACACAAACATGGAAACATACAAACATAGAAACATGGAAACACATGGAAACATACAAACATAGAAACATGGAAACATACATAGAAACAATGGAAACATAGAAACATACACAGAAACATGGAAACACATGGAAACATTGAAACAGAAATATGGAAATATAAAAACATGGAAACGTAAAAACATAGAAATATAAGAATAGGAAACATAGAAATTTTGAAACTTTATACGTTAACTTTGAAACTTGACACTTGGAACTTGGAAACTTGAAACTTTGAAACATAGAAACATTGAAACTTTAAAACATTGAAACATGGAAACTTTGAAAACTTAAAAATTGGAAACTTGGAAACTTTGAAAGGTGGAAACATTGCAACATGGACCACAGGGTTACTCTACACCTCAGACACTCTGTGGATCACGACATTGGAAATCAGCAAAAGCCCTCCTATGCTTTAAAACAACAAAACAACCCCCCCCCCCCTCTCCTGTGTAATGACGGCGTCCGGTCCCCCCCTCCTGTGTAATGGCGGAGTCCGGTCCCCCCCCCCCCCAACCTTGCCCAGAGGGTGAATCCAACTCGTTCAGAGGGGTTGTCTTTGTTAACAGAGAATTATTATTTGCTATTTCTTTGCAATTGAATGATCCCTTTGGACATAAATAGACCTTCTTCAATTTGATATTAGTCCCCATGTGGAATAGTTCGGTTGAAGCCGGGGAAATGGTCAGTTTTATATTTGGTTTGTGTTTTGCCCCCACTCTCCGCGGGGATGGGTTCGCCCCGTTGAGTTTGATAGAGCGCTTTCACGTGACGTCACGGCCGGAGGTAGACTGGCCGCCATCTTGGATTGGACAACAAGGAAGTGGAGAGAGAATGTCAGGTGGATTCTCACCACTGGCCACGTCTTCCCTATCTCACCACTTTCTGCTTTCCGATCCCTTCCCACCCCAGACCGCCCCCTCCCCAGGTTATTTTCCCCTCCAACCGCAGGAGATTAGAAAATAGAAATGAGAAAATAGGTGCAGGAGGAGGCCACTCGGCCCTTCTAAAACTCCAGTGAACACAAGCCAGTCTTTCCAATCTTTCCTGGTGTGACATCTTCCCATCTCCCCCCCCCCCTTTCTGCGTTCCGCAGAGACCGTTCCCTTCCGTAACTCCCTGGTCCACTAGTCCCTTCTTACCCAAACCACCCCATCCGGGCACTTTCCCCTGCAACCGCAGGAGATGCAACACCTGTCCCTTTACCTCGCCCCTCGACTCCATCCAAGGACCTAAAAGTATTTCCAGGTGAGACAAAGGTTCACCTGCACCTCCATCACCTCCAAAGATTAGAAAGACTGGGCGTGCAGCGTAGATTCACCAGGTTAATCCCCAGGATGGCGGGACTGTCGTATGTTGAAAGACTGGAGCGACTGGGCTTGTACACACTGGAATTTAGAAGGATGAGAGGAGATCTTATAGAGACGTGGTAAAATTATAAAAGGACTGGACAAGCTAGATGCAGGAAACATGTTCCCAATGTTGGGGGAGTCCAGAACCAGGGGCCACAGTTTAAGAATAAGGGGTCGGCCATTTAGAACGGAGATGAGGAAAAACTTTTTCAGTCAGAGAGTTGTGAATCTGTGGAATTCTCTGCCTCAGAAGGCAGTGGAGGCCAATTCTCTGAATGCATTCAAGAGAGAGCTAGATAGAGCTCTTAAGGATAGCGGAGTCAGGGGGAATGGGGAAAAGGCAGGAATGGGGTACTGATTGAGAATGATCAGCCATGATCACACTGAATGGCGGTGCTGGCTCGAAGGGCCGAATAGCCTCCTCCTGCACCTATTGTCTATTGTCTTAAAACCTATTTCTACTCCCTAGCATTTGAGGCTCTCTGAGGGGGTGCTGTAAACTGTTTATGTACCTGCTGTAATGTTTGTAAGCCATTGTATGTTCGTTCTTAGTACCTGGACTGATGTTCATCACTTTGGTCAATGTGGGTTGCTTTTAAATGTGCTGTACAAATAGAATTGACTTGACTTGACTTTAATCAGTAACCCGTGCCTGCCTTCTCCCCATAGCCCTTGATTCATAGAAACATAGAAACATAGAAAATAGGTGCAGGAGGAGGCCATTCGGCCCTTCCAGCCTGTACGCACCGCCATTCATTGTGATTGCGGCTGACCGTCCACAATCAGTAACCCGAGCCTGCCTTCTCCCCACACCCCTTGATCCCACTAGCCCCTAGAGCTCTATCTGACTCTCTCTTAAACCCATCCAGTGAATCGGTCTCCACTGCCCTCTGTGGCAGAGAATCCCACACATTCACAACTGCAAAACGTTCCTCCTCACCTCAGTTTTAAACGGCCTCCCCTTTATTCTTAGACTGTGTGGCCCCTGGTTCTGGACTCGCCCAACATTGGGAACATGTTTCTGCATCTAGCTTGTCCAGTCCTTTTATAATTTTACACGTCTCTAATAAGATCCCCCTCTCGTCCTTCTAAACATAATATGTTGCTCAAAACTGAACTTAATAAACAAAATGTGGCCTCACCAATGTCTTATAAAACTGCAACATGACCTCCCAAATTCTCCAGTCATTACTCTGACTGATGATGGCCAATGTGCCAAAGGCCTTCTTGACCGCCCTGTCTACCTGTGACGCCATACTTTCAGGGAACTGTGTACCTGCGCTCCTAAATCCCTCTCTGCTCTACAACACTCCCTGTCTACCTGGGAACTGTGTACCTGTGCTCCTAGATCCCTCTCTGCTCTACCACACTCCCTGTCTACCTGGAACTGTGTACCTGCGCACCTAGATCCCTCTCTGCTCTACGACACTCCCTGTCTATCTGGGAACTGTGTACCTGCGTTCCTAGATCCCTCTCTGCTCTACAACACTCCCTGTCTACCTGGGAACTGTGTAACCTGCGCTCCTAGATCCCTCTCTGCTCTACAACACTCCCTGTCTACCTGGGAACTGTGTACCTGCGCTCCTAGATCCCTCTCTGCTCTACGACACTCCCTGTCTATCTGGGAACTGTGTACCTGCGCTCCTAGATCCCTCTCT
>NC_135991.1:17175450-17201085 GCF_053455715.1 Rhinoraja longicauda
GAATGTCTTTCCTCAGATTAGGAGACCAAAACTGTACGCAATACTCCAGGTGCGGTTTCACCAATGCCCTGTACAACTGCAGCTGAACCTCCCTGCTCCTATACTCAAATCCCCTCGCTATGAATGCCAACATACCATTCGCTTTCTTCACTGCCTGCTGCACCTGCATGCCTACTTTCAATGACTGGTGTACCACGATACCCAGGTCTCGTTGCATCTCCCCTTCTCCTAATAGTCCAATAGTCCAATAGTCCAATAGTCCCATAGTCCCATAGTCCCATAGTCTCATAGTCCCATAGTCCCATAGTCCAATCGTCCCATACTCCCATAGTCCCATAGTCCAATAGTCCAATAGTCCCATAGTCCCATAGTCCCATAGTCTCATAGTCCCATAGTCCCATAGTCCAATCGTCCCATACTCCCATAGTCCCATAGTCCAATAGTCCAATAGTCCCATAGTCCCATAGTCCCATAGTCTCATAGTCCCATAGTCCCATAGTCCAATCGTCCCATACTCCCATAGTCCCATAGTCCCATAGTCCAATAGTCCCATAGTCCAATAGTCCAATAGTCCCATAGTCCCATAGTCCAATAGTCCAATAGTCCCATAGTCCAATAGTCCAATAGTCCCATAGTCCAATAGTCCCATACTCCCATAGTCCCATAGTCCCATAGTCCCATAGTCCCATAGTCCCATAGTCCAATAGTCCAATAGTCCCATAGTCCAATAGTCCCATAGTCCCATAGTCCCATAGTCCAATAGTCCAATAGTCCAATAGTCCAATAGTCCAATAGTCCAATAGTCCAATAGTCCCATAGTCCCATAGTCCAACAGTCACTAGTCCAATAGTCCCATAGTCCAATAGTCACTAGTCCAATAGTCCCATAGTCCAATAGTCCAATAGTCCAATAGTCCCATAGTCCAATAGTCCAATAGTCCAATAGACCAATAGTCCAATTCCTTCTCTCCCGAGATGCTGCCTGACCTGCTGAGTTACTCCAGCATTTTGTGAGTCAATAGTTAATAGTCAGTAGTCAATATACAATATACAATAGTCAATAGACAATAGACAATAGTCAATAGTCACTAGACAATAGTCAATAGCCAATAGTCAATAATCAATAGACAATAGTCTATAATTAATAGTCACTAGTCATTATACAATAGACAACAGTCAATAGTCAGTAGTCAATAGTCAATAGTCAATAGTCAATATACAATAGACAATAATCAATAGTCAATGGTCAATAGTCAATAGTCAATAGTCAATAGTCAATAGTCAATAGTCAATAGTTAATATACAATAGTCAATACACAATAGTCAATAATCAATAGTCAATAGTCAATATACAATAAACAACAGTCAATAGTCAATAGTCAATAGTCAATAGTCAATAGACAATAGTCAATAGTCAATAGACAATAGTCAATAGACAATAGCCAATAGACAATAGTCAATAGTTAATAGACAATAGTCAATAGTCAATAGTCAATAGTCAATAGACAATAAACAATAGGTGCAGGAGGAGGCCATTCGGCCCTTCGAGCCTGTACGTACCGCCATGCAACGTGAGAGCTCTATCTAGCTCTCTCTTGAATACATTCAGAGACTTGGCCTCCACTGCCTTCTGAAGCAGAGAATTCCACAGATTCACAACTCTCTGGGTGAAAACATTTCTCCTCATCTCCGTTCTAAATGGCCGACCCCTTATTCTTAAACTGTGGCCCCTGGTTCTGGACTCCCCCAACATTGGGAACATGTTTCCTGCATCTAACGTGTCCAACCCCTTAATAATCTTATACGCTTCGATAAGATCTCCTCTCATCCTTCTAAAAACCAGTGTATACAAGCCTAGTCGCTCCAGTCTTTCAACGTACGACAGTCCCGCCATTCCGGGGATCAACCTCATGAACCTACGCTGCACGCCCTCAATAGCAAGGACTTCCTTCCTCAAATTTGGAGACCAAAACTCCACACGGTACTCCAGGTGCGGTCTCACTAGGGCCCTGTACAGCTGCAGAAGGACCTCTTTGCTCCTATACTCAAACTAGGAGACCAAAACTGCACACAGTACTCCAGGTGCGGTCTCACCATGGCCCTGTACAACTGCAGAAGGACCTCTTTGCTCCTATACTCAACTCCTCTCATTATGAAGGCCAACATGCCATTGGCTTTCTTCACTGCCTGCTGTACCTGCATGCTTCCTTTCAGTGACTGATGCACTAGGACACCCAGATCTCGTTGTACGTCCCCTTTTCCTAACTTGACACCATTCAGATAATACTCTGCCTTCCTGTTCTTGCCACCAAAGTGGATAACCTCACACTTATCCACATTAAACTGCATCTGCCATGCATCCGCCCACTCACACAACCTGTCCAAGTCACCCTGCAACCTCATAGCATCTTCCTCACACAGTTCACACTGCCACCCAGCTTTGTATCATCTGCATATTTGCTAATTAACACTTGGTATCTTGACCCAGGGGATTACGTTGTGCCGTTACTTCGAAAAGGAGAACATTAACTTCACGGGGAAGAAGATAATCGAGCTTGGATCCGGTACTGGGATAGTTGGAATCCTTGCCGTTTTGCTCGGTAAGTTTATATGGACACTAGGTGCAGGAGGAGGCCGCTCGGCCCTTCGAGTCTGTACGCACCACCATTCACTGTGATCGCGGCTGACCGTCCACAATCAGTAACCCGTGCGTTCCTGCCTTCTCCCCATACCCCTTGATCCCACTAGCCCCTAGAGCTCTATCTAACTCTCTCTTAAACCCATCCAGTGAATCGGCCTCCACTGCCCTCTGCGGCAGAGAATCCCACACATTCACAACTGCAAACGTTCCTCCTCACCTCAGTTTTAAACGGCCTCCCCTTTATTCTAAGACTGTGTTTGAGTTTGAGTTTAGGAGCAAGGAGGTCCTTCTGCAGTTGTACAGGGCCCTGGTGAGACCACACCTGGAGTATTGTGTACAGTTTTGGTCTCCTAATTTGAGGAAGGACGTCCTTGCTATTGAGGCAGTGCAGCGTAGGTTCACCAGGTTAATCCCCGGGATGGCGGGACTGTCATAGACAATAGGTGCAGGAGGAGGCCATACGGCCCTTCGAGCCTGTACGTCCCGCCATTCATTGTGATCATGGCTGATCATTCTCAATCAGTACCCCGTTCCTGCCTTCTCCCCATACCCCCTGACTCCGCTATCCTTAAGAGCTCTATCTAGCTCTCTCTTGAATGCATTCAGAGAATTGGCCTCCACTGCCCTCTGAGGCAGAGAATTCCACAGATTCACAACTCTCTGACTGAAAAATATTTTCCTCGTCTCCGTTCTAAATGGCCGACCCCTTATTCTTAAACTGTGTGTGGCCCCTGGTTCTGGACTCCCCCAACATTGGGAACATGTTTCCTGCCTCTAACGTGTCCAACCCCTTAATAATCTTGTACGTTTCGATAAGATCCCCTCTCATCCTTCTAAATTCCAGTGTATACAAGCCTAGTCGCTCCAGTCTTTCAACATATTACAGTCCCGCCATTTCGGGGATTAACCTGGTGAACCTATGCTGCACGCCCTCAATAGCAAGAATATCCTTCCTCAAATTTGGAGACCAAAACTGCACACAGTACTCCAGGTGTGGTCTCACCAGGGCCCTGTACAACTGCAGAAGGACCTCTAGTCCTATACTGAAATCCTCTCATTATGAAGGCCAACATGCCATTAGCTTTCTTCACTGCCTGCTGTACCTGCACGCCAATCAGTACCCCGTGCCTGCCTTCTCCCCATACCCCTTGGTCCCACTAGCCCCTAGAGCTCTATCTAACTCTCTCTTATACCCATCCAGTGAATCGGCCTCCACTGCCCTCTGAGGCAGAGAATCCCACACATTCACAACTCTCTGGGCGAAAAGGTTTTTCCTCGTCTCAGTCCTAAATGGTCGATCCCTTAATCTTAAACTCAACCAGAGACCCGGGTTCCATCCCGACTACGGGCGCTGTCTGTACGGGGTTTGTTTGTACGTTCTTTCCCCGTGACCTGCGTGGGTTTTCTCCGGGCGCTCCGGTTTCCTCCCACACTCCAAAGACGTGCGTGCGGGTTTGTGGGTCAATTGGCTTGGCGTAGTTGTAAATTATCCCGTGTGTGTGTGTAGGATGGCGTTAGTGTGCGGGGATCGCTGGTCGGCGCGGACGGACGGACTCGGTGGGGAAGGGGTCGTGTTTCTGCGTTGTGTCTCTAAAGTAAAAAAACAGAGAGGGCGAGAGTTTGGGGCCTGTTCCAAGATGGCCGACTTTTGCCTCCTGTTTCCGCGCTGCGTGTCTCCAAACTAGACTAGCGCGTGAAGGGGCAATCGTTGGTCGGTGCGGACGGACGGACTCGGTGGGGAAGGGGTTGTGTCTCTAAAGTAAAAAAACAGAGAGGGCGAGAGTCGGCCATCTTGAAACAGGGCCCAAACTCTCGCCCTCTCTGCTTTTTTACTTTAGGGACGCAACGTGGAAACACGATCCCTTCCCCACCGAGTCCGTCCATCCGCGCCGACCGGAGATCGCCCGTTCACGTGCTAGTTTAGTTTGGAGATAAACAGCGTGGAAACAGGAGGCAAAAGTCGGCCATCTTGAAACAGGCCCCAAACTCTCGCCCTCTCTGTTTTTTTACTTTAGAGACACAGCGCGGAAACACAACCCCTTCCCCACCGAGTCCGTCCGTCCGCGCCGAGTTTTGGGCCTGTTTCAAGATGGCCGACTTTTGCCTCCTGTTTCCGCGCTGCGTATCTCCGAACTAGACTAGCGCGTGAACGGGCGATCGCTGGTCGGCGCGGACGGACGGACTCGGTGGGGAAGGGGTCGTGTTTCCAAACGAGACTGAACTGACCTGATCTCCACTTAGGTGCTGAGGTCACCTTGACCGATCTACCTCCAGCCTTGGACCAAATCAGGCTCAACATCGACAACAACGTCCCCACGTCTCTCCGCCACCGAGCAAAGGTGGCAGCTCTCTCCTGGGGAGAAGATCACGACCGCTTCCCCTCGGACTACGACATCATCCTGGGCTCGGACATCATCTACAGCAGGTCCAGGTTCTCCGTCCTCCTCCAGACCTTGGTTCACCTCAGTAACGCCAACACGGTCGTCTTCCTGAGCAGCAAGATGAGGGAGCACATGGGGGCAATGACCTTCCACCAGACCTTGGCCCCAGAGTACTTTGACTCCGACGTAGTCCATCAGGAGAACAACAATGACATCAACGTCTTCAAGATGATCAAGAAACCTCCAGCATCTTACACAGAGGCCTAGACTTCCCCCCGTCCTCCCCTTCCCCCCCATTTCCCAGAGTCAAGCTCGTTTACGCGCCGACCAGCGATCGCCCGTTCACGCGCTAGTTTAGTTCGGAGACTCGCACCGCGGAAACAGGAGGCAAAAGTCAGCCATCTTGGAACAGGCCCCAAACTCCCGCCCTCTCTGGTTTTTTACTTTAGAGACACAGCGCGGAAACACGACCCCTTCCCCACCGACCAGCAATCGCCCGTTCACGCGCTAGTCTAGTTCGGAGACACGCAGCGCGGAAACAGGAGTCAAAAGTCGGCCATCTTAAAACAGGCCCCAAACTCTCATCCTCTCTCCCTTCCCCATCGAGTCCGTCCGTCCGCGCCGACCAGCGATCGCCCGTTCACGTGCTAGTTTAGTTTGGAGACACACAGCGCGGAAACAGGAGGCAAAAGTCGGCCATCTTGAAACAGGCCCCAAATTCTCGCCCTCTCTGGTTGTTTACTTTAGAGACACAGAGCGGAAACACGACCCCTTCCCCACCGACCAGCGATCGCCCGTTCACGCGCTAGTTTAGTTCGGAGACACGCAGCGTGGAAACAGGAGGCAAAAGTCGGCCATCTTGGAACAGGCCCCAAACTCTCGCCCTCTCTCCATTCCCCACAGAGTCCGTCCGTCCACGCCGACCAGCGATCCCCGCACACTAGTTTAGTTTGGAGACACACAGCGCGGAAACAGGAGGCAAAAGTCGGCCACCTTGAAACAGGCCCCAAACTCTCGCCCTCTCTCCCTCCCCCACCGAGTCCGTCCGTCCCTGGTTCAAGATGGCCGACCAACGATCACCCCTTCACGCTAGTTTAGTTTGCAGATATAAACGTGGATAAAGGCCATTCGGCCCTCTGAGTTTTTTTAGTAGGTGTTGAATGTATGTGTTGCTGTTTTCTAGCCTGTGTTATGTGGGGGGTGGGGGTTAAGGGAAACGTTCTGTAATGTACTACTTGTACTGGGGTGTGATTTTGTCCCCGCATCGTGTCTCTGTCCGCGCTGCGGCCTAACATCGTGGAGCCGGTGGCCCCTGTCGGGGATCAAGGGCGGGAGCTCCAACCGCGGAACTTTAACATGGACGCCCACACGCAGAAGACAATAAGGAGGCAAGAAGATTAGACTCCAATGGCTTCAATCGTAGTGAGGAATACGTAGAAACACAGACAACAGGTGCAGGAGGAGGCCAATCGGCCCTTCGAGCCAGCACGGGATTCATCGTGATCGCGCCCGAACGTCCACAATCAGTAACCCATGCCTGCCTTCTCCCCACACCCCTCGATTCCACTAGCCCCTAGAGCTCTCCTTCCTATTCTTGCTATTCAGGGCGTGCAGCGTAGGTTCACCAGGTTAATTCCCCGAATGGCGGGACTGTCGTACGTTGAAAGACTGGAGCGACTAGGCTCGTATACACTGGAATTTAGAAGGATGAGAGGGGATCTTATCGAAACGTGTAAGATTATTAAGGGGTTGGACACATTAGAGGCAGGAAACATGTTCCCAATGTTGGGGGAGTCCAGAACCAGGGGCCACACACAGTTTAAGAATAAGTGGTCGGCCATTTAGAACGGAGATGAGGAAAAACTTTTTCAGTCAGAGAGTTGTGAATCTGTGGGATTCTCTGCCTCAGAAGGCAGTGGAGGCCAATTCTCTGAATGCATTCAAGAGAGAGCTAGATAGAGCTCTTAAGGATAGCGGAGCCAGGGGGTATGGGGAGAAGGCAGGAACGGGGTACTGATTGAGAATGATCAGCCATGATCACATTGAATGGTGGTGCGTACAGGCTCAAAGGGCCGAATGGCCTCCTCCTGCACCTATTGTCTATTATCTATCCAACTCTCTCTTAAACCCATCCAGTGAATCGGCCTCCACTGCCCTCTGTGGCAGAGAATCCCACACATTCACAACTCTCTGGGTGGAAACGTTCCTCCTCACCTCAGTTTTAAACGGCCTCCCCTTTATTCTTAGACTGTGTGGCCCCTGGTTCTGGACTCCCCCAACATTGGGAACATGTTTCCTGCATCGAGCTTGTCCAGTCCTTTTATAATTTTACACGTCTCTATAAGATCCCCCTCTCATCCTTCTAAACTCCAGTGAACACAAGCCCAGTCTTTCCAATCTTTCCTCGTACGACAGTCCCGCCGTCCCGGGGATTAACCTGGTGAACCTACGCTGCACTGCCTCAATAGCAAGGACGTCCTTCCTCGAATTAGGAGACCAAAACTGTACACAATACTCCAGATGTGGTCTCATCAGGGCCCTGTACAACTGCAGAAGGACCTCCTTGCTCCTAAACTCAAACTAGGAGACCAAAACTGCATACAGTACTCCAGGTGCGGTCTCACCAGGGCCCTATACTACTGCATAAGAACCTCTTTACTCCTGTACTGAAATCCTCTCGTTATGAAGGCCAATATTGGCTTTCTTCACTGCCTGCCGTACCTGCACGCCAACTTTCAGTGACTGGTGTACAAGGACACCCAGGTCTCGTTGCACCTCCCCTGTTCCTAACCTGACACCATTGAGATAATGTGTCTTGTTGCTTTTGTTTAGTATGGCTGTTCACTACGTTGAATGTCACTGTACAATTAATTGGTACACGTGTCAATAAAATACCCTTTGAACATCTAACTTGTCCTTGCACTAAACGTTATTCCCTTTATACTGTATCTGTACATTGTGGACGGCTCGATTGTAATCATGAAAGAGGATTTCAGTACAGGAGCAAGGAGGTCCTTCTGCAGTTGTACAGGGCCCTGATGAGACCACATCTGGAGTACTGTGTGCAGTTTTGGTCTCCTAGTTTGAGTTTAGGAGTAAGGAGGTCCTTCTGCAGTTGTACAGGGCCCTGGTGAGACCACATCTGGAGTGTTGTGTGTGCAGTTCTGGTCTCCTAGTTTGAGGAAGGACATCCTTGCTATTGAGGCAGTGCAGCGTAGGTTCACCAGGTTAATCCCCGGGATGGCGGGACTGTCGTACGAGGAAAGATTGGAAAGACTGGGCTTGTGTTCACTGGAGTTTAGAAGGATGAGAGGGGGATCTTATAGAGAGACGTCTAAAATTATAAAAGGACTGGACAAGCTAGATGCAGGAAACATGTTCCCAATGTTGGGCGAGTCCAGAACCAGGGGCCACACAGTCTAAGAATAAAGAGGAGGCCATTTAAAAACTGAGGTGAGGAGGAACGTTTCCAGTTGTGAATGTGTGGAATACTCTGCCACAGAGGGCAGTGGAGGCCGATTCACTGGATGGGTTTAAGTGAGAGTTAGATAGAGCTCTAGGGGCCAGTGGGATCAAGGGGTACGGGGAGAAGGCAGGCACGGGTTACTGATTGTGGACGGTCAGCCGTGATCACAATGAAGGCAGGTGGTGCGTTCAGGCTCGAAGGGCCGAGTGGCCTCCTCCTGCACCTGTTTTCTATGTTTCTACGTACAGTCTTTCCGTTGACTGGATAACACGCAACAAAAAAGCTTTTCACTGTACCTCTGTACACATGACAACAATCTAAACCAAATTAAACTTTATCATGTATCAGTACACTGTGGACAGCTCGATTGGAATCATGAAAGAGGATTTCAGTATAGGAGTAAAGAGGTCCTTCTGCAGTTGTACAGGGCCCTAGTGAGACCGCATCTGGAGTACTGTGTGCAGTTTTGGTCTCCAAATTTGAGGAAGGATATTCTTGCTATTGAGGCAGTGCAGTGTAGGTTTACTAGGTTAATTCCCGGAATGGCGGGACTGTCGTACGTTGAAAGACTGGAGCGACTAGGCTTGTATACACTGGAATTTAGAAGGATTAGAGGGGATCTTATCGAAACGTATAAGATTATTAAGGGGTTGGACACGTTAGAGGCAGGAAACATGTTCCCAATGTTGGGGGAGTCCAGAACCAGGGGCCACACACAGTTTAAAAATAAGGGTGTCGGCCATTTAGAACGGAGATGAGGAAAAACTTTTTCAGACAGAGAGTTGTGAATCTGTGGGATTCTCTGCCTCAGAGGGCAGTGGAGGCCAATTCTCTGAATGCATTCAAGAGAGAGTTAGATAGAGCTCTTAAGGATAGCGGAGTCAGGGGGTATGGGGAGAAGGCAGGAACGGGGTATTGATTGAGAATGATCAGCAATGATCATATTGAATGGCGGTGCGTACAGGCTCGAAGGGCCGAATGGCCTCCTCCTGCACCTATTGTCTATTGTCTATCCCTGGGCACTTTCCCCTGCAACCGCACGAGATGCAACACCTGTCCCTTTACCTCCCCCCTCAACTCCATCCAAGGACCCCAACAGTCTTTCCAGGTGAGACAAAGATTCACCTGCACCTCCTCCAACCTCATCTATTGCATCCGCTGCTCTAGATGTCAACTTATTTACATCGGCGAAACCAAACGCAGGCTCGCCGATCGCTTCGCTCGATACCTGCGCTCGGTCCGCATTAACCAAACTGATCTCCCGGTGGCTGAGCAGTTCAACTCCCCCTCCCACTCCCAGTCTGACCTCTCTGTCATGGGCCTCCTCCAGTGCCATAGTGAGGCCCGCCGGAAATTGGAGGAACAGCACCTCATATTTCGCCTGGGCAGCTGGATGAACATCGACTTCTCCAACTTTAGATAGTGCCTCTCTCGCCATCTCCTCCCCCTTTCCAGATCTCCCACTATCTTCCTGTCTCCACCTATATCCTTCCTTTGTCCCGCCCCCCTGACATCAGTCTGAAGAAGGGTCTCGACCCGAAACTTCACCCATTCCTTCTCTCCCGAGATGCTGCCTGACCTGCTGAGTTACTCCAGAATTTTGTGAATAAATACCTTCGATTTGTTCCGGCATCTGCAGTTATTTCCTTATACAATTGTCGGGCTATCCTGCAACGTTTGGTAGATTTTTAAAACATTTTTATTGAAGGAAAGATACAATACGAAAAAACGTAGTGAGTTCCATTCCCTCCATTTTGTTCTTTATATATATCAGGGGTGGCCAAACCGCGGCTCGCAAAGAGCCACTTGCGGCACTTTGACCTTTAATATGCGGCTCGTGGAAATATGTTGGCTGGGCTTTTTTCATCACAGTCGATATAAAAGGTAAATAAGAAGAAATGTCAAGCTTTATAATTATTTACTGGGTATGAATTGAGACCCCATTGGAGTAAAACGTAAGTTTAATGTTCATGGTTAGTAAAATCCCAGTCGACAATTGAGTTCTGGAAACAAGTTTCCAGAAGTAAAATATCCGGAACTGAAGGAAACTCGTGTGCGAGTCATCTCTATTTCCAGCACAACGTACTGCTGTGAATGACGGCACTCTGTGACGGAGTTTGTGAAGTCACGCGCTAGTTTAGTTCGGAGACACGCACCGCGGAAACAGGAGGCAAAAGTCGGCCATCTTGGAACAGGCCCCAAACTCTCGCCCTCTCTGGTTTTTTACTTTAGAGACACAGCGCGGAAACACGACCCCTTCCCCACCGACCAGCAATCGCCCGTTCACGCGCTAGTCTAGTTCGGAGACATGCAGCGCGGAAACAGGAGTCAAAAGTCGGCCATCTTAAAACAGGCCCCAAACTCTCATCCTCTCTCCCTTCCCCACCGAGTCCGTCCGTCCGCGCCGACCAGCGATCGCCCGTTCACGTGCTAGTTTAGTTTGGAGACACACAGCGCGGAAAAAGGAGGCAAAAGTCGGCCATCTTGGAACAGGCCCCACATTCTCGCCCTCACCGGTTGTTTACTTTAGAGACACAAAGCGGAAACACGACCCCTTCCCCACCGACCAGCGATCGCCCGTTCACGCGCTAGTTTAGTTCGGAGACACGCAGCGTGGAAAAAGGAGGCAAAAGTCGGCCATCTTGAAACAGGCCCCAAACTCTCGCCCTCTCTCCCTCCCCCACCGAGTCTGTGACGGAGTTTGTGAAGTCAAAACATCGTGCGATCCTTACAAGCCAACACCTGACGGAGCTGATTCGTACAGCTTTGACAACATATCAGCCAGATTCTCAACGACTCACAGCCAAGGTGGAGGAGACCCACAAAACCTCTACTAGCAGTAAATAGCGGCTTTAATAGCCTGATATTTGTAGCATTCTCCGTTCGTTATAAAAATATTATAATAAGACTGTAATTTTGTAAGGTGGTATCTGATTAAAACATCTCTAATTGTATTGGTTTGCTTTTTTTCAACATATTTTCCTCCATGTTTTGACCTGATATTTACTAAGACAAATAAATATCATCAAAAATATAACGTTTTCCTTTTTAGTTTTAGTTTGGGCAGTCTAATTTCATGTAACTGAAATGCAAATCAGCACATTTTTCTTAGAAGTTCCCCCTAGTTCATTACCGTATTAATAAATACGCTCAATATAGTTAAAACAATCATCGGTCAAGATTTTGAAAACATTTGGTATATATGTGTAGATTCATAGAGTCATAGAATCCTACAGCACAGAAAGAGGCTCTTCGGCCCATCGTGTCCGTGCCGCCCGTTACCAAACACAGTCTAATTTTAATCCCATTTTCCCGCATTTGGACCGTAGTCAATAGACAATAGACAACAGACAACAGGTGCAGGAGGAGGCCATTCAGCCCTTCGAGCCTGTACGCACCACCATTCAATGCGATCATGGCTGATCATTCTCAATCAGTACCCCGTTCCTGCCTTCTCCCCATACCCCCTCACTCCGCTATCCTTAAGAGCTCTATCCAGCTCTCTCTTGAAAGCATCCAACGAACTGGCCTCCACTGCCTTCTGAGGCAGAGAATTCCACACCTTCGCCACTCTCTGACTGAAAAAGTTCTTCCTCGTCTCCGTTCTAGTCCTGAATGTTGTAGCATTTCAAGTGCCCATCCAAATGCCTCTTAAACGTTGTGAGTGTTCCCGCCTCCACCACCACCCCAGGCAGTGAGTTCCAGACTCCAACCACCCTCTGGGTGAAAAAGTTCTTTCTCACATCCCCCCGAAACCTCCCTCCCCTTACCCTGTATCTATGTCCCCTCGTTGTTGAACCTTCCACCAGTGGAAGAAGTTCCCCGCCATCTACCTTATCCATGCCCCTCATGATCTTGTACACCTCGATCATGTCCCCTCTCAGCCTTCTCTGCTCCAGGGAAAACAACCCCAGTCTGCTCAGTCTCTCCTCATAGCCGAGGCCTTTCATCCCTGGCAGCATCCTGGTCAATCTCCTCTGCACCCTCTCCAAAGCTATCACATAGAAACATAGAAACAGAAAATAGGTGCAGGAGTAGGCCATTCAGCCCTTCGAGCCTGTACGCACCGCCATTCAATATGATCATGGCTGATCATCCAGCTCAGTATCCTGTACCTGCCTTCTCTCCATACCCCCTGATCCCTTTAGCAAAAAGGGCCACATCTAACTCCCTCTTAAATATAGCCAATGAACTGGCCTCAACTACCTTCTGTGGCAGAGAATTCCACAGATTCATCACTCTCTGTGTGAAGAAATGTTTTCTCATCTCGGTCCTAAAAGACTTCCCCCTTATCCTTAAGCTGTGACCCCTGGTTCTCGACTCCCCCAACATCGGGAACAATCTTCCCGCATCTAGCCTCTCCAACCCCTTAAGAATTTTATATGTTTCTATAAGATCCCCCCTCAGTCTTCTAAATCCCAGCGAGTACAAGCCCAGTCTATCTAGTCTTTCCTCATATGTAAGTCCCGCCATCCCAGGGATCAATCTGGTGAACCTTCTCTGTACTCCCTCTAAGGCAAGAACGTCTTTCCTCAGGTTAGGAGACCAAAACTGCACACAATACTCCAGGTGCAGTCTCACCAAGGCCCTGTACAACTGCAGCAGAACCTCCCTGCTCCTAAACTCAAATCCCCTTGCTATGAATGCTAACATACCATTCGCTTTCTTCACTGCCTGCTGCACCTGCACGCTTGCTTTCAATGACTGGTGCACCACGACACCCAGGTCACGTTGCATCTCCCCTTCTCCCAATCGGTCACCATTCAGGTAATACTCTGCTTTCCTGTTCTTGCCGCCAAAGTGGATAACCTCACATTGATCCACATTATATTGCATCTGCCATGCATTTGCCCACTCGCCTAATCTATCCAAGTCACTCTGCAGCCTCCTAGCATCCTCCTCGCAGCTAACACTGCCACCCAGCTTCGTGTCAGCCGCAAACTTAGAGATGTTGCATTCAATTCCCTCGTCCAAATCATCCTTTGTATAATGTGGTGACCAGAACTGTACACAATACTCCAGCTGTGGCCTCACCAGTGTTCTGTACAATTCCATCAATACCCCCCTACTTTTATATTCGATGCCCCGGCTAATGAAGGCCAGTACCCCATATGCCTTTTTGACCACCCTGTCCACCTGTCCTACTGCCTTCAAGGACTTTGTGAATACTGAAACTAAGACAAATTAACAGTTTAAAAAACTGCATACATGAATAAATATTATTGCGTACATGCATTTCTTAATATTCATATAAAATGTCTGTAACAAAATGTGTACGTGACAATAAAAACGTCTGTGTGAATTTTGTCCATGTTTTGCGGCTCTCAAACATCTGAACTTTATCGTATGTGGCTCTTACATGAAGCAAGTTTGGCCACCCCTGATGTATAACAACAAAAATAACCCTCACCCACGCTCCCTGGACACCCCTTGGCAGCTGATGTGTTCACAATACATCATATCACAAATACAAATGCACAATTCGACAGCAAAACCTCTACATTATAACCATATAACCATATAACAACTACAGCACGGAAACAGGCCCGTTCGGCCCTACCAGTCCACGCCGACCATTCTCCCTGACCTAGTCTCATCTACCTGCACTCAGACCATAACCCTCCTCCCCTCCTATCCATATACCTATCCAATTTACTCTTAAATAATAAAATCGAGCCTGCCTCCACCACTTCCACCGGAAGCTCATTCCATACAGCCACCACCCTCTGAGTAAAGAAGTTACCCCTCATGTTACCCCCTAAACTTTTGTCCCTTAATTCTGAAGTTATGTCCCCTTGTTGGAATCTCCCCCACTCTCAAGGGGAAAAGCCTACCCACGTCAACTCTGTCCGTCCCTCTTAAAATTTTAAAAACCTCTATCAAGTCCCCCCTCAACCTTCTACGCTCCAAAGAATAAAGACCCCAACCTGTTCAACCTCTCTCTGTAGCTTAAGTGCTGAAACCCAGGCAACATTCAAGTAAATCTCCTCTGTACCCTCTCCATTTTGTCGACATCCTTCCTATAATTTGGCGACCAGAACTGCACACCATACTCCAGATTCGGCCTCACCAATGCCCTGTACAATCTCAACATTACGTCCCAACTTCTATACTCGATGCTCTGATTTATAAAGGCAAGCATACCAAACGCCTTCTTCACCACCCTATCCACATGAGATTCCACCTTCAGGGAACAATGCACAGTTATTCCCAGATCCCTCTGTTCCACTGCATTCCTCAATTCCCTACCATTTACCCTGTACGTCCTATTTTGATTTGTCCTACCAAAATGCAGAACCTCTACATTCTTCCAAGGTGCAGGCCCATAAATATCTACAACATGTCAGATGGTTCAGGATTCTCTCATTCATTATGCATCAGCCATCCTGTGAGGCAATCGGCAATTGTGTAAACAAAAATAAGTGAATAAATAAAAGCAAAACATAATTAAAGGCAGATCTCCAACTACATTTTCAAAGTCTACAGAGAGACTTGGGCCTTTTGGAAGGGTGGGCTGAAAGATGACAGATGGAGTTTAATGCTGATAAGTGTGAGGTGCTGCATTTTGGTAGGACAAATCAAAATAGGACGTACAGGGTAAATGGTAGGGAATTGAGGAATGCAGTGGAACAGAGGGATCTGGGAATAACTGTGCATTGTTCCCTGAAGGTGGAATCTCATGTGGATAGGGTGGTGAAGAAGGCATTTGGTATGCTTGCCTTTATAAATCAGAGCATCGAATATAGAAGTTGGGATGTAATGTTGAAATTGTACAGGGCATTGGTGAGGCCGAATCTGGAGTATGGTGTGCAGTTCTGGTCGCCAAATTATAGGAAGGATGTCGACAAAATGGAGAGGGTACAGAGGAGATTTACTAGAATGTTGCCTGGGTTTCAGCACTTAAGCTACAGAGAGAGGTTGAACAGGTTGGGTCTTTAATCTTTGGAGCGTAGAAGGTTGAGGGGGGACTTGATAGAGGTTTTTAAAATTTTGAGAGGGACGGACAGAGTTGACGTGGGTAGGCTTTTCCCTTTGAGAGTGGGGAAGATTCCAACAAGGGGACATAACTTCAGAATTAAGGGACAAAAGTTTAGGGGTAACATGAGGGGTAACTTCTTTACTCAGAGGGTGGTGGCTGTGTGGAATGGGCTTCCGGTGGAAGTGGTGGAGGCTGGCTCGATTTTATTATTTAAGAGTAAATTGGATAGGTATATGGATAGGAGGGGATTGGAGGGTTATGGTGTGAGTGCAGGTAGATGAGACTAGGTCAGAGAGAGTGGTCGGCATGGACTGGTAGGGCCGAACGGGCCTGTTTCCGTGCTGTAGTTGTTATATGGTTATATGGTTACAATCAAGTGCCCTCAGTCAGTGGGTAGTTCTTTTAGATTCTCAAAGTATGACAGAAAAGGTTCCCATTCTGAATAAAAGTTTTTCACAGCCCCCCCTCAGTGTAAATTTGATCTTTTCTAGTTTTAGAAAGAACTTTACGTTCTCTAGCCAAGCTGCAGCAGATGGAGGAGTTGTAGATTTCCAGGCCAGCAAGATTCTCCTAAAGGCCAAAAGTGATGTGAATGACAATAGACAATAGACAATAGGTGCAGGAGGAGGTCATTCAGCCCTTCGAGCCTGTACGCACCGCCATTCAATGCGATCATGGCTGATCACTCTCAATCAGTACCCCGTTCCTGCCTTCTCCCCATACCCCCTCACTCCGCTATCCTTAAGAGCTCTATCCAGCTCTCTCTTGAAAGCATCCAACGAACTGGCCTCCACTGCCTTCTGAGGCAGAGAATTCCACGCCTTCACCACTCTCCGACTGAAAAAGTTCTTCCTCATCTCCGTTCTAAATGGCCTACCCCTTATTCTTAAACTGTGGCCCCTTGTTCTGGACTCCCCCAACATTGGGAACATGTTTCCTGCCTCTAATGTGTCCAATCCCCTAATTATCTTATATGTTTCAATAAGATGCCCCCTCATCCTTCTAAATTCCAGTGTATACAAGCCTAGCCGCTCCAGCCTTTCAACATACGACAGTCCCGCCATTCCGGGAATTAACCTAGTGAACCTACGCTGCACGCCCTCAATAGCAAGAATATCCTTCCTCAAATTTGGAGACTAAAACTGCACACAGTACTCCAGGTGCGGTCTCACCAGGGCCCGGTACAACTGTAGAAGGACCTCTTTGCTCCTATACTCAACAAGTGTCAGATTGATGTCAGATTGGTTTGCATTTAAACAGCTGGATCAGTAACAGATTTGGTCATTTTTATTGATGTATGGCTGATGAATAAGGAATTTCAATGCAGGATTCAACAGCTGCAAGTATTTTCTACAAAGGCATGTCGTTGAATTGATTAAAAGATATGGCATGGAAACAGGCCCTTCGCACATTTGAGTCCACAATGACCATTGATCGCCTGAGTATAGGAGCAAAGAGGTCCTTCTGCAGTTGTACAGGGCCCTAGTGAGACCGCACCTGGAGTACTGTGTGCAGTTTTGGTCTCCTAGTTTGAGTATAGGAGCAAAGAGGTCCTTCTGCAGTTGTACAGGACCCTATTGAGACCGCACCTGGAGTACTGTGTGCAGTTTTGGTCTCCAAATTTGAGGAAGGATATTCTTGCTATTGAGGGCGTGCAGCATAGGTTCACTAGGTTAATTCCCGGAATGGCGGGACTGTCGTATGTTATCATCATATCATATCATATATATACAGCCGGAAACAGGCCTTTTCGGCCCACCAAGTCCGTGCCGCCCAGCGATCCCCGTACATTAACACTATCCTACACCCACTAGGAACAATTTTTTACATTTACCCAGCCAATTAACCTACATACCTGTACGTCTTTGGAGACTGTTGAAAGACTGGAGCGACTAGGCTTGTATACACTGGAATTTAGACGGATGAGAGGAGATCTTATCGAAACGTATAAGATTATTAAGGGGTTGGACACGTTAGAGGCAGGAAACATGTTCCCAATGTTGGGGGAGTCCAGAACAAGGGGCCACAGTTTAAGAATAAGGGGTCGGCCATTTAGAACGGAGATGAGGAGAAACTTTTTTAGTCAGAGAGTTGTGAATCTGTGGAATTTTCTGCCTCAGAGGGCAGTGGAGGCCAATTCTCTGAATACATTCAAGAGAGAGCTAGATAGAGCTCTTAAGGATAGCGGAGTCAGGGGGTATGGGGAGAAAGCAGGAACGGGGTACTGATTGAGAGTGATCAGCCATGATTACATTGAATGGTGGTGCTGGCTCGAAGGGCCGAATGGCCTCCTCCTGCACCTATTGTCTATTGTCTATTGTCATACAAGTTCAATGTTATTCCACTTTCTCATCTACCTCCCTACACACTATGGGTCATTTACAGGGGGCAATTAACCTACAACCCCTCCACCAAGGTCTGGGATGTGAGAGGAAATCAACAAGCCCTCCTGGAGAGTGTGCAAACTCCACATAGATAGCCCCTGAGGTCTGGATCGAACACGAGTCTCGGGCATTGTGGTGGCAACAATTGTACCACTGTGCTGCTCAGTTGGCAGAAGTTCACAATAATTTGTGATTTATGAAAGCAGCGGCACGGTGGCGCAGCGGTAGAGTTGCTGCTTTACAGCGAATGTCAGCGCCGGAGACTCAGGTTCGATCCTGACTACGGGTGCTGCACTGTAAGGAGTTTGTACGTTCTCCCCGTGACCTGCGTGGGTTTTCTCCGAGATCTTCGGTTTCCTCCCACACTCCAAAGACGTACATGTATGTAGGTTAATTGGCTGGGTAAATGTAAAAATTGTCCCTAGTGGGTGTAGGATAGTGTTAATGTACGGGGATCGCTGGGCGGCACGGACTTGGAGGGCCGAAAAGGCCTGTTTCCGGCTGTATATATATGATATGATATGATATGATATGTTAAAGATGAAGAGTAGGGAGTTGTTATTCCATATTTCCCTGCCACAGCAACATCGTACATGTGGAACTCGACAAGAAAGTGTCCAAATCTGTTCATTTTGTACATTTTTAATGCCTTGATAAGTGTCAGCCAGTGAGTTGGGGGGAAAAAAAAAATCTTTCAAGATTTTGAGCACTGGCGGGACTATTCATGTGGATTGCATTTACTCTCTGCTCGTCCATCCCTCTCCCCATCTGAACTGCCCCCTCCATCCACTCCTTTAAGTTCAGGCTCAAAACCTATTTCAACTCCCCAGCATTTGAGGCCCTCTGAGCGGGCGCTGTGAAATGTTTATGTATGTGCTGTTATGTTTGTGAGCCATTGTATGCTCGTTCTTAGTACCTGAACTGATGTACAGCACTTTGGTCAACGTGGGTTGTGTTTAAATGTGCTGTACAAATCAAATTGATTTATTCACAAAAAGCTGGAGTAACTCAGCAGGTCAGGCAGCATCTCGGGAGAGAAGGAATGGGTGACGTTTCGGGTCGAGACCCTTCTTCAGACTGATGTCAGGGGGGCGGGACAAAGGAAGGATATAGGTGGAGACAGGAAGATAGAGGGAGATCTGGGAAGGAGGAGGGGAAGAGAGGGACAGAGGAGCTATCTGAAGTTGGAGAAGTCGACGTTCATACCACCGGGCCGCAAACTGCCCAGGCGAAATATGAGGTGCTGTTCCTCCAATTTCCGGTGGGCCTCACTATGGCACTGGAGGAGGCCCATGACAGAAAGGTCAGACTGGGAGTGGGAGGGGGAGTTGAAGTGCTCAGCCACCGGGAGATCAGTTTTGTCAATGCGGACCGAGCGCAGGTGTTGAGCGAAGCGATCGCCGAGCCTGCGCTTGGTTTTGCCGATGTAAATAAGTTGACATCTAGAGCAGCGGATGCAATGGATGAGGTTGGAGGAGGTGCAGGTGAACCTCTGTCTCACCTGGAAAGACTGTTTGGGTCCTTGGATGGAGTTGAAGGGGGAGGTAAAGGGACAGGTGTTGCATCTCGTGCGGTTGCAAGGGGAAAGTGCCCGGGGTTGGGGTGGTTTGGGTAGGAAGGGACGAGTGGACCAGGGAGTTACGGAGGGAACGGTCTCTGCGGAACGCAGAGAGGGGAGGGGATGGGAAGATGTGGCCAGTGGTGGGGTCCCGTTGTAGGTGACGGAAATGTTGGCAGATGATATGTTGGATCCGCTGGCTGGTGGGGTGGAATTGACTTGACTTGACTTGACTTGAACCCAAAGTTCCATCTGTCACGCCGAACACAGCTACAAGTGGGCAAAGCCTCACTGTCACCCCAAGGACTTCACTGATGGTTTTGTAAACCACTGCCCAGTAGTCACCAAGTCTGGGGCAGGACCAGAATGCGTGAGCTAGATTGGCTGGAGGAAAGGGGCATTGTTTTGGTTGCGGTTCGGGAACAAACAGACGAACAAACGAGAGGTTCAGTGTATAGATCAGTGGGGTCCAAACCTTTTTGGTAGTGTGAAAACACCCAAGGGCCAATGGAAATGCATTAGGTAACTTATCATGGGAAATTAGATGTTGTCTGTTAACTAATGCGCTCCACCTCCCCCCCCCCGGACCTTTGACTAATCCGCGCTCCCCCCCCCCCCCCCCCCGGACCTTTAACTAATGCGCCCCCCCCCCCCGGACCTTTGACTAATCCGCTCCCCCCCCGGACCTTTAACTAATCCGCTCCCCCCCCCCCCCCCCCCCCCCCCGGACCTTTGACTAATCCGCGCTCCCCCCCCCCCCCCCCCCCCGGACCTTTAACTAATGCGCCCCCCCCCCCGGACCTTTGACTAATCCGCTCCCCCCCCGGACCTTTAACTAATCCGCTCCCCCCCCCCCCCCCCCCCCCCGGACCTTTAACTAATGCGCCCCCCCCCCGGACCTTTGACTAATCCGCTCCCCCCCCCCACCCCCCCCCCCCCGGACCTTTGACTAATCCGCTCCCCCCCCCCCCCCCCCCCCCGGACCTTTGACTAATCCGCTCCCCCCCCCCCCCCCCCCCCCCGACCTTTAACTAATGCGCCCCCCCCCCGGACCTTTGACTAATCCGCTCCCCCCCCCCCCCCCCCCCGGACCTTTGAATAATCCGCTCCCCCCCCTCCCTCTGGACCTTTAACTAATGCGCTCTCCTCCCCCCCCCCTCCGGACCTTTAACTAATGTGCCCCCCCCCACCCCCCGGACCTTTAACTAATGCACCCCCCCCCCGGATCTTTAACTAATGCACCCCCTCCCCCCCCCGGATCTTTAACTAATGCACCCCCCCCCCCCTGGACCTTTAACTAATGCACCCCCCCCCCCCCCCGGACCTTTGACTAATCCGCTCCACCCCCCCCCCCCCCGGACCTTTAACTAATGCACCCCCCCCCCCGGACCTTTGAATAATCCGCTCCCCCCCCTCCCTCCGGACCTTTAACTAATGCGCTCTCCTCCCCCCCCCCCCCGGACCTTTAACTAATGCGCCCCCCCCCCGGACCTTTGACTAATCCGCTCCCCCCCCCCCCCCCCCGGACCTTTGAATAATCCGCTCCCCCCCCTCCCTCTGGACCTTTAACTAATGCGCTCTCCTCCCCCCCCCCTCCGGACCTTTAACTAATGCGCCCCCCCACCCCCCCGGACCTTTAACTAATGCACCCCCCCCCCCGGATCTTTAACTAATGCACCCCTCCCCCCCCCGGATCTTTAACTAATGCACCCCCCCCCCCTGGACCTTTAACTAATGCACCCCCCCCCCCCCCCCCCGGACCTTTGACTAATCCGCTCCACCCCCCCCCCCCGGACCTTTAACTAATGCACCCCCCCCCCGGACCTTTGAATAATCCGCTCCCCCCCCTCCCTCCGGACCTTTAACTAATGCGCTCTCCTCCCCCCCCCCTCCGGACCTTTAACTAATGCGCCCCCCCCGGGCCTTTAACTAATGCACCCCCCCCCCTCCCCGGACCTTTAACTAATGCACCCCCCCCCCCGGATCTTTAACTAATGCACCCCCCCCCCCCGGATCTTTAACTAATGCGCTCCACCCCCCCCGGACCTTTAACTAATGCACCCCCCCCCCCCCCGGACCTTTAACTAATGCACCCCCCCCCCCCGGACCTTTAACTAACGCGCCCCCCCCACCCCCACCCCGGTCCTTTAACTAATGCGGTCCCCCCCCACCCCGGTCCTTTAACTAATGCGGTCCCCCCCCCCCACCGGACCTTTGACTAATCCGCTCCCCCCCTCCCCGGACCTTTAACTAATGCGCTCCCCCCCCCCCCAATGGTGGCCGATTAGGAGAAGGGGAGATGCAACGTGACCTGGGTGTCGTGGTACACCAGTCATTGAAAGCAAGCATGCAGGTGCAGCAGGCAGTGAAGAAAGCCAATGGTATGTTGGCATTCATAGCAAGAGGAGTTGAGTATAGGAGCAGGGAGGTTCTGCTGCAGTTGTACAGGGCCTTGGTGAGACCGCACCTGGAGTATTGTGTGCAGTTTTGGTCTCCTAATCTGAGGAAAGACATTCTTGCCTTAGAGGGAGTACAGAGAAGGTTCACCAGATTGATCCCTGGGATGGCAGGACTTACATATGAAGAAAGACTGGATAGACTCGGCTTGTACTCGCTGGGATTTAGAAGACTAAGGGGGGATCTTATTGAAACATATAAAATTCTTAAGGGGTTGGAGAGGCTAGATGCGGGAAGATTGTTCCCGATGTTGGGGGAGTCCAGAACCAGGGGTCACAGCTTAAGGATAAGGGGGAAGTCTTTTAGGACCGAGATGAGAAAGTTTATCTTCACACAGAGAGTGGTGAGTCTGTGGAATTCTCTGCCACAGAAGGTAGTTGAGGCCAATTCATTGGCTATATTTAAGAGGGAGTTAGATGTGGCCCTTGTGGCTAAAGGGATCAGGGGGTATGGAGAGAAGGCAGGTACGGGATACTGAGTTGAATGATCAGCCATGATCATATTGAATGGCGGTGCGTACAGGCTCGAAGGGCCGAATGGCCTACTCCTGCACCTATTTTCTTATTTTCTATGTTTCTATGTTTTGGTTGTAGTTCAGGGACAAACAGACAAACAAACGAGAGGTTTAGTGTATAGATAGATATACAATTGTCGGGCTATCGTGGTTCAGGAACAAACATACAAACAAAGAAGAGGTTTACAATTACAATACAACACAAACGTTATTGTCATTGTGCAGTGTAGAGGTACAGAGACAACGAAATGCAGTTAGCATCTTAACCAGAGTGCATGCGATGGAATAGTAAAACATATAATATATACATATATGCACAGTAGAGGTGGAGGATATTCACTGATGGGAGGAGTGCCCGATGAGGGGGGGGTGGCAGAAATCACCGAAGCGCAGAGTTAAGTAAGGTAACGACCGCAGGAACTAAGCTGTTCCCGAACCTGCAGGTCCGGGAACAGAGAGACCTTTAGCGCTTCCCAGACGGGAGGAGGGTAAACAATCTGTGGTTGGGGTGAGAGCTGTCCTTGACGATGCAGCGCGCCCTTGGCAGACATCGCCTACTCTGGATAGACTCAATGGAGGGGAGTGGGGAACCGGTGATGCGATGGGCAGTTTTCACCGCCCTCTGCAGTGCTTTCCGGTCGGAGACAGAGCAGTTGCCATACCATACTGTGATACAAGTCAAGTCAAGTCAAGTCAAATTTATTTCTCACATACACATACACGATGTGCAGTGAAATGAAAGTGGCAATGCCTGCGGGTTGTGCACAAAAAGAATTACAGTTACAGCATATAAATAAAGTTAATAAGTTACTATTAGTGTCGACAAAAATTTAGTCTCTGGGGTTATAAAAGTTGACAGTCCTGATGGCCTGTGGGAAGAAGCTCCGTCTCATCCTCTCCGTTTTCACAGCGTGACAGCGGAGGCGTTTGCCTGATCGTAGCCGTTACTGGGGTGGCAGGGGTCCCTCATAATCTTGCTTGCTCTGGATCTGCACCTCCTGAGCTATCGTGCACCGTTTTGGTTGTAGTTCAGGAACAAACTAACAAACAAACGAGAGGTTTAGTGGAGGATATTTGACTCGCGCCCCTTGCTGTCTTCTTGTCCAAGATACTGTGGTCTGTCGGCTTTCAGCTCGGTGAGTTACAAACCCACCGTGACTCACACGGCTATCTGGGCTGCACCTCTTCCCACCCCAGTCTCCTGTAAAAAGGTCTACCCCCAACTGTGGTGGCAAGAAGAGGAAGGCAGAGTATTATCTGAACGGTGTCGAGTTAGGAAGAGGGGACGTACGACGAGATCTGGGTGTCCTAGTGCATCGGTCACTGAAAGGAAGCATGCAGGTACAGCAGGTAGTGAAGAAAGCCAATGGCATGTTGGCCTTCATAACAAGAGGAGTTGAGTATAGGAGCAAAGAGGTCCTTCTGCAGTTGTACAGGGCCCTAGTGAAACTGCACCTGGAGTACTGTGTACAGTTTTGGTCTCCTAGTTTGAGTACAGGAGCAAAGAGGTCCTTCTGCAGTTGTACGGGGCCTTAGTGAGACCACACCTGGAGTACTGTGTGCAGTTTTGGTCTCCAAATTTGTGGAAGGATGTCCTTGCTATTGAGGGCGTGCAGTTCACACTACCACCCAGCTTTGTATCATCTGCAAATTTGCTAATGGTACTTTTAATCCCTTCATCCAAGTCATTAACATATATTGTAAATAGCTACGGTCCCAGCACTAGTTACTGCCTGCCATTCTGAAAGGGACCCATTTATCCCCACTCTTTGCTCTAGATATCAACCTCCCCTCAACTCCATCCAAGGACCCAGGTGAGACAGAGGTTCACCTGCACCTCCTCCAACCTCATCTATTGCATCCGCTGCTCCAGGTGTCGACTTCTCTACATCGGCGAAACCAAGCGCAGGCTCGGCGATCGCTTCGCTGAACACCTGCGCTCGGTCCGCATTGACCAAACTGATCTCCCGGTGGCTGAGCACTTCAACTCCCCCTCCCACTCCCAGACTGACCTTTCTCTCATGGGCCTCTTCCAGTGCCATAGTGAGGCCCAACACAAATTGGAGGAACAGCACCTCATATTTCGCCTGGGCAGCTTGCAGCCCAGTGGTATGAACATCGACTTCTCCAACTTTAGATAGTCCCTCTCTCTCCGTCTCCTCCCCATTCCCAGTTCTCCCTCTATCTTCCCATCTCCACCTATCCTTGAGGAAGGACATCCTTGCTATCGAGGGCGTGCAGCGTAGGTTCACCAGGTTAATCCCCGGGATGGCGGGACTGTCGTACGTTGAAAGACTGGAGCGACTAGGCTTGGATACACTGGAGTTTAGAAGGATGAGAGGGGATCTTATCGAAACGTATAAGATTATTAAGGGGTTTGACACGTTAGAGGCAGGAAACATGTTCCCAATGTTGGGGGAGTCCAGAACCAGGGGCCACAGTTTAAGAATAAGGGGTCGGCCATTTAGAACAGAGATGAGGAAAAACTTTTTCAGTCAGAGAGTTGTGAATCTGTGGAATTCTCTGCCTCAGAAGGCAGTGGAGACAAATTCTCTGAATGCATTCAAGAGAGAGCTGGATAGAGCTCTTAAGGATAGCGGAGTCAGGGGGTATGGGGAGAAGGCAGGAACGGGGTACTGATTGAGAATGATCAGCCGCGATCACGGTGAATGGCGGTGCGTACAGGCTCGAAGGGACGAATGGCCTCCTCCTGCACCTATTGTCTATATCCTTCCTTTGTCCCACCCCCCCCGCCCCCCGACATCAGTCTGAAGAAGGGTCTCGACCTGAAACGTCACCCATTCCCTCTCTCCTGAGATGCTGCCTGACCCACTGAGTTACTCCAGCACTCTGTGAAACGTCACCTATCCATGATCTCCACAGATGCTGCCCGACCCGCTGAGTTACTCCAGCACTCTGTGAAACGTCACCTAACCCAACCCAACTCAACCCATCCCAACTCAACCCAACCCAACTCAACCTAACCAAACCCAAATCAATCTCCACCCAACTCACCCCAATCATCACCAATTCCTTCTCTCCACAGATGCTGCCTGACCCGCTGAGTTACTCCAGCACTCTGTGAAACGTCACCTATCCATGTTCTCCACAGATGCTGCCTGACCCGCTGAGTTACTCCAGCACTCTGTGAAACTGTTTGGAGACGCAAGTTTGCTTGGCATTATATGTGCTCTCGTTACCCGGTTCCGTTGAGTTTTGTACCAGACGTGAAACACGTACGGCAGTGGGAGTAATA
>NC_135991.1:17201585-17226964 GCF_053455715.1 Rhinoraja longicauda
CAGGCGCACACTCCCACCTGCACCCTCCGCTCTGCCGCTGCCAATCTCCTGTCCACCCCCCCCACATCCGGACCAAACTCAGACCCTGGGCTTTCTCCATCGCTGCTCCCACCCTATGGAACTCACCGTCAGAGACTCCTCCACACTCACCACATTCAAAACATCGCTGAAGTCTCACCTGTTCAGCACTGCCTTCAACCACTGAAGGTCACCTCACCTACTGTCTCCTTTCTCTGTTCATTTATTTATTGACTTATTTATCTATTTATTAATTTCCCCTATGTTCTCGAAATCTCTGTAAAGCGTCTTTGAGTGTATGAAAAGCGCTATATAAATAAAATGTATTATTATTATTATTACTATTAATTCTCAGGCTACAACTGATTCAATTCAAGGTTATACACAGATTACACTACTCTAAGGTTAAGCTGCATAAAACCTTTCCTGATCTCTCACCTCTGTGTAATAGATGCAAGACCGCTGAGGGTCCACTCGCTCACCACTTTTGGACTTGTCCAAAACTTCACAACTTTTGGTGTCTTTTATTTCAATGGCACCCCACTGTTTCAAACGTCACTTTCACTCCGGACCCTGAAGCCGCTCTATTCGGGTATTCCACAACGCTTGAGAAGCTAGACCATAATCATATCATATCATATATATACAGCCGGAAACAGGCCTTTTCGGCCCTCCAAGGACGTGCCGCCCAGCGATCCCCGCACATTAACACTATCCTACACCCACTAGGGACAATTTTTTACATTTACCCAGCCAATTAACCTACATAACCTGTACGTCTTTGGAGTGTGGGGGGAAACCGAAGATCTCGGAGAAAACCCACGCAGGTCACGGGGGAGAACGTACAAACTCCGTACAGTGCAGCGCCCGTAGTCAGGATCGAACCTGAGCATTCGCTGTAAAGCGGCAACTCTACCGCTGCGCTAGCGTGCCGCCCAATAATGCTCGCACAATCTTGGTTGATGGTACGGTAATTGCCAACAGATGCATTTTTGAAACTATGGAAATCAGACTCTGCTCCTCAGTTTGAGACTTGGTTAAGAGAATTAATGGGCATCTTACGCGTAGAGAGGTTGAGATACGAATTGTCTGGCAACCCTCAGAGGTTCTTCAACGTAAAAACTCCATCCAAAACTTCATCCTCAACATTGATGGTCTCCCAGTATCCACCCTCCCCTCACATCCGGAATCTTGGAATCATCCTTTGATCAAACCCTCTCCTTCGACAAACACATCAAACACATCACAAAGACAGCCTTCTTCCACCTCAAAAACATCGCCCGTCTCCGTCCGTCCCTCTCCTCCACAGCTGCAGAAACCCTCATCCACGCCTTCATCACCTCCCGTCTGGACTACTGCAACAGCCTCCTCTATGGCTCACCCTCAAAAATCATCAGTAAACTTCAATACATTCAAAACTCCGCTGCCCGTCTACTCACACACACCCCGATCCGTGACCATATCACACCCCCGTCCTTTACAAACTCCACTGGCTCCCCCATCCCCCAGAGAATCCAGTACAAAATCCTCCTCATCACCTACAAAGCCCTCCATAACCTGGCCCCATCCTAGCTGACCGACCTCCTCCACAGGCACACTCCCACCTGCACCCTCCGCTCTGCCGCTGCCAATCTCCTGTCCACCCCCCCACATCCGGACCAAACTCAGATCCAGGGCTTTCTCCATCGCTGCTCCCACCCTATGGAACTCACCGTCAGAGACTCCTCCACACTCACCACATTCAAAACATCGCTGAAGTCTCACCTGTTCAGCACTGCCTTCAACCACTGAAGGTCACCTCACCTACTGTCTCCTTTCTCTGTTCGTTTACTTATTGACTTATTTATCTATTTATTAATTTCCCCTATGTTCTCGAAATCTCTGTAAAGCGTCTTTGAGTGTATGAAAAGCGCTATATAAATAAAATGTATTATTATTATTATTATTATTATTAATTCTCAGGCTACAACTGATTCAATTCAAGGTTATACACAGATTACACTACTCTAAGGTTAAGCTGCATAAAACCTCTCCTGATCTCTCACCTCTGTGTAATAGATGCAAGACCGCTGAGGGTCCACTCGCTCACCACTTTTGGACTTGTCCAAAACTTCACAACTTTTGGTGTCTTTTATTTCAATGGCACCCCACTGTTTCAAACGGTCACTTTCACTCCGGACCCTGAAGCCGCTCTATTCGGGTATTCCACAACGCTTGAGAAGCTAGACCATAATCATATCATATCATATATATACAGCCGGAAACAGGCCTTTTCGGCCCTCCATGTCCGTGCCGCCCAGCGATCCCCGCACATTAACACTATCCTACACCCACTAGGGACAATTTTTTACATTTACCCAGCCAATTAACCTACATAACCTGTACGTCTTTGGAGTGTGGGGGGAAACCGAAGATCTCGGAGAAAACCCACGCAGGTCACGGGGAGAACGTACAAACTCCTTACAGTGCAGCACCCGTAGTCAGGATCGAACCTGAGTCTCCGGCGCTGCATTCGCTGTAAAGCAGCAACTCTACCGCTGCGCTAGCGTGCCGCCCAATAATGCTCGCACAATCTTGGTTGATGGTACGGTAATTGCCAACAGATGCATTTTTGAAACTATGGAAATCAGACTCTGCTCCTCAGTTTGAGACTTGGTTAAGAGAATTAATGGGCATTTCACGCGTAGAGAGGTTGAGATACGAATTCTCTGGCAACCCTCAGAAGTTCTTCAACGTAAAAACTTCATCCAAAACTTCATCCTCAACATTGATGGTCTCCCAGTATCCACCTCACCTCACATCCGGAATCTTGGAATCATCCTTTGATCAAACCCTCTCCTTCGACAAACACATCAAACACATCACAAAGACAGCCTTCTTCCACCTCAAAAGCATTGCCCGTCTCCGTCCGTCCCTCTCCTCCACAGCTGCAGAAACCCTCATCCACGCCTTCATCACCTCCCGTCTGGACTACTGCAACAGCCTCCTCTATGGCTCACCCTCAAAAATCATCAGTAAACTTCAATACATCCAAAACTCCGCTGCCCGTCTACTCACCCACACCCCGATCCGTGACCATATCACCCCCGTCCTTTACAAACTCCACTGGCTCCCCATCCCCCAGAGAATCCAGTACAAAATCCTCCTCATAACCTACAAAGCCCTCCATAACCTGGCCCCATCCTACGTGACCGACCTCCTCCACAGGCACACTCCCACCTGCACCCTCCGCTCTGCCGCTGCCAATCTCCTGTCCACCCCCCCACATCCGGACCAAACTCAGATCCAGGGCTTTCTCCATCGCTGCTCCCACCCTATGGAACTCACCGTCAGAGACTCCCCCACACTCACCACATTCAAAACATCGCTGAAGTCTCACCTGTTCAGCACTGCCTTCAACCACTGAAGGTCACCTCACCTACTGTCTCCTTTCTCTGTTCGTTTATTTATTGACTTATTTATCTATTTATTAATTCCCCCTATGTTCTCGAAATCTCTGTAAAGCGTCTTTGAGTGTATGAAAAGCGCTATATAAATAAAATGTATTATTATTATTATTATTATTATTAATTCTCAGGCTACAACTGATTCAATTCAAGGTTATACACAGATTACACTACTCTAAGGTTAAGCTGCATAAAACCTCTCCTGATCTCTCACCTCTGTGTAATAGATGCAAGACCGCTGAGGGTCCACTCGCTCACCACTTTTGGACTTGTCCAAAACTTCACAACTTTTGGTGCCTTTTATTTCAATGGCACCCCACTGTTTCAAACGGTCACTTTCACTCCGGACCCTGAAGCCGCTCTATTCGGGTATTCCACAACGCTTGAGAAGCTAGACCATAATCATATCATATCATATATATACAGCCGGAAACAGGCCTTTTCGGCCCTCCAAGGACGTGCCGCCCAGCGATCCCCGCACATTAACACTATCCTACACCCCACTAGGGACAATTTTTTACATTTACCCAGCCAATTAACCTACATACCTGCACGTCTTTGGAGTGTGGGGGGAAACCGAAGATCTCGGAGAAAACCCACGCAGGTCACGGGGGAGAACGTACAATCTCCTTACAGTGCAGCGCCCGTAGTCAGGATCGAACCTGAGCATTCGCTGTAAAGCGGCAACTCTACCGCTGCGCCACCGTGACGCCCAATAATGCTCGCACAATCTTGGTTGATGGTACGGTAATTGCCAACAGATGCATTTTTGAAACTATGGAAATCAGACTCTGCTGCTCAGTTTGAGACTTGGTTAAGAGAATTAATGGGCATTTTACGCGTAGAGAGGTTGAGATACGAATTGTCTGGCAACCCTCAGAAGTTCTTCAACGTAAAAACTCCATCCAAAACTTCATCCTCAACATTGATGGTCTCCCAGTATCCAACCTCACCTCACATCCGGAATCTTGGAATCATCCTTTGATCAAACCCTCTCCTTCGACAAACACATCAAACACATCACAAAGACAGCCTTCTTCCACCTCAAAAACATTGCCCGTCTCCGTCCGTCCCTCTCCTCCACAGCTGCAGAAACCCTCATCCACGCCTTCATCACCTCCCGTCTGGACTACTGCAACAGCCTCCTCTATGGCTCACCCTCAAAAATCATCAGTAAACTTCAATACATCCAAAACTCCGCTGCCCGTCTACTCACCCACACCCCGATCCGTGACCATATCACACCCCCGTCCTTTACAAACTCCACTGGCTCCCCATCCCCCAGAGAATCCAGTACAAAATCCTCCTCATCACCTACAAAGCCCTCCATAACCTGGCCCCATCCTACCTGACCGACCTCCTCCACAGGCACACACTCCCACCCGCACCCTCCGCTCTGCCGCTGCCAATCTCCTGTCCACCCCCCCACATCCGGACCAAACTCAGATCCAGGGCTTTCTCCATCGCTGCTCCCACCCTATGGAACTCACCGTCAGAGACTCCCCCACACTCACCACATTCAAAACATCGCTGAAGTCTCACCTGTTCAGCACTGCCTTCAACCACTGAAGGTCACCTCACCTACTGTCTCCTTTCTCTGTTCGTTTATTTATTGACTTATTTATCTATTTATTAATTTCCCCTATGTTCTCGAAATCTCTGTAAAGCGTCTTTGAGTGTATGAAAAGCGCTATATAAATGTGATGTATTAATATTATTATTATTATTAATTCTCAGGCTACAACTGATTCAATTCAAGGTTATACACAGATTACACTACTCTAAGGTTAAGCTGCATAAAACCTCTCCTGATCTCTCACCTCTGTGTAATAGATGCAAGACCGCTGAGGGTCCACTCGCTCACCACTTTTGGACTTGTCCAAAACTTCACAACTTTTGGTGTCTTTTATTTCAATGGCACCCCACTGTTTCAAACGTTCACTTTCACTCCGGACCCTGAAGCCGCTCTAATCGGGTATTCCACAACGCTTGAGAAGCTAGACCATAATCATATCATATCATATATATACAGCCGGAAACAGGCCTTTTCGGCCCTCCAAGTCCGTGCCGCCCAGCGATCCCCATACATTAACACTATCCTACACACACTAGGGACAATTTTTACATTTACCCAGCCAATTAACCTACATACCTGTACGTCTTTGGAGTGTGGGAGGAAACCGAAGATCTCGGAGAAAACCCACGCAGGTCACGGGGAGAACGTACAAACTCCTTACAGTACAGCACCCGTAGTCAGGATCGAACCTGAGCATTCGCTGTAAAGCGGCAACTCTACCGCTGCGCTAGCGTGCCGCCCAATAATGCTCGCACAATCTTGGTTGATGGTACGGTAATTGCCAACAGATGCATTTTTGAAACTATGGAAATCAGACTCTGCTCCTCAGTTTGAGACTTGGTTAAGAGAATTAATGGGCATTTTACGCGTAGAGAGGTTGAGATACGAATTGTCTGGCAACCCTCAGAAGTTCTTCAACGTAAAAACTTCATCCAAAACTTCATCCTCAACATTGATGGTCTCCCAGTATCCAACCTCACCTCACATCCGGAATCCTGGAATCATCCTTGATCAAACCCTCTCCTTCGACAAACACATCAAACACATCACAAAGACAGCCTTCTTCCACCTCAAAAACATCGCCCGTCTCCGTCCGTCCCTCTCCTCCACAGCTGCAGAAACCCTCATCCACGCCTTCATCACCTCCCGTCTGGACTACTGCAACAGCCTCCTCTATGGCTCACCCTCAAAAATCATCAGTAAACTTCAATACATCCAAAACTCCGCTGCCCGTCTACTCACCCACACCCCGATCCGTGACCATATCACCCCCGTCCTTTACAAACTCCACTGGCTCCCCCATCCCCCAGAGAATCCAGTACAAAATCCTCCTCATCACCTACAAAGCCCTCCATAACCTGGCCCCATCCTACCTGACCGACCTCCTCCACAGGCACACTCCCACCTGCACCCTCCGCTCTGCCGCTGCCAATCTCCTGTCCACCCCCCCCACATCCGGACCAAACTCAGATCCAGGGCTTTCTCCATCGCTGCTCCCACCCTATGGAACTCACCGTCAGAGACTCCTCCACACTCACCACATTCAAAACATCGCTGAAGTCTCACCTGTTCAGCACTGCCTTCAACCACTGAAGGTCACCTCACCTACTGTCTCCTTTCTCTGTTCGTTTATTTATTGACTTATTTATCTATTTATTAATTCCCCCTATGTTCTCGAAATCTCTGTAAAGCGTCTTTGAGTGTATGAAAAGCGCTATATAAATAAAATGTATTATTATTATTATTAATTCTCAGGCTACAACTGATTCAATTCAAGGTTATACACAGATTACACTACTCTAAGGTTAAGCTGCATAAAACCTCTCCTGATCTCTCACCTCTGTGTAATAGATGCAAGACCGCTGAGGGTCCACTCGCTCACCACTTTTGGACTTGTCCAAAACTTCACAACTTTTGGTGTCTTTTATTTCAATGGCACCCCACTGTTTCAAACGTCACTTTCACTCCGGACCCTGAAGCCGCTCTATTCGGGTATTCCACAACGCTTGAGAAGCTAGACCATAATCATATCATATCATATATATACACAGCCGGAAACAGGCCTTTTCGGCCCTCCAAGTCCGTGCCGCCCAGCGATCCCCGTACATTAACACTATCCTACACCCACTAGGGACAATTTTTTACATTTACCCAGCCAATTAACCTACATACCTGTACGTCTTTGGAGTGTGGGGGGAAACCGAAGATCTCGGAGAAAACCCACGCAGGTCACGGGGAGAGAACGTACAAACTCCTTACAGTGCAGCACCCGTAGTCAGGATTGAACCTGAGCATTCGCTGTAAAGCGGCAACTCTACCGCTGCGCTAGCGTGCCGCCCAATAATGCTCGCACAATCTTGGTTGATGGTATGGTAATTGCCAACGGATGCATTTTTGAAACTATGGAAATCAGACTCTGCTCCCCAGTTTGAGACTTGGTTAAGAGAATTAATGGGCATTTTACGCGTAGAGAGGTTGAGATACGAATTGTCTGGCAACCCTCAGAGGTTCTTCAACGTAAAAACTCCATCCAAAACTTCATCCTCAACATTGATGGTCTCCCAGTATCCACCCTCACCTCACATCCGGAATCTTGGAATCATCCTTTGATCAAACCCTCTCCTTCGACAAACACATCAAACACATCACAAAGACAGCCTTCTTCCACCTCAAAAACATTGCCCGTCTCCGTCCGTCCCTCTCCTCCACAGCTGCAGAAACCCTCATCCACGCCTTCATCACCTCCCGTCTGGACTACTGCAACAGCCTCCTCTATGGCTCACCCTCAAAAATCATCAGTAAACTTCAATACATTCAAAACTCCGCTGCCCGTCTACTCACCCACACCCCGATCCGTGACCATATCACACCCCCGTCCTTTACAAACTCCACTGGCTCCCCATCCCCCAGAGAATCCAGTACAAAATCCTCCTCATGACCTACAAAGCCCTCCATAACCTGGCCCCATCCTACCTGACCGACCTCCTCCACAGGCACACCCCCACCTGCACCCTCCGCTCTGCCGCTGCCAATCTCCTGTCCACCCCCCCACATCCGGACCAAACTCAGATCCAGGGCTTTCTCCATCGCTGCTCCCACCCTATGGAACTCACCGTCAGAGACTCCTCCACACTCACCACATTCAAAACATCGCTGAAGTCTCACCTGTTCAGCACTGCCTTCAACCACTGAAGGTCACCTCACCTACTGTCTCCTTTCTCTGTTCGTTTATTTATTGACTTATTTATCTATTTATTAATTTCCCCTATGTTCTCGAAATCTCTGTAAAGCGTCTTTGAGTGTATGAAAAGCGCTATATAAATAAAATGTATTATTATTATTATTATTATTATTAATTCTCAGGCTACAACTGATTCAATTCAAGGTTATACACAGATTACACTACTCTAAGGTTAAGCTGCATAAAACCTCTCCTGATCTCTCACCTTTGTGTAACAGATGCAAGACCGCTGAGGGTCCACTCGCTCACCACTTTTGGACTTGTCCAAAACTTCACAACTTTTGGTGTCTTTTATTTCAATGGCACCCCACTGTTTCAAACGTTCACTTTCACTCCGGACCCTGAAGCCGCTCTATTCGGGTATTCCACAACGCTTGAGAAGCTAGACCATAATCATATCATATCATATATATATACAGCCGGAAACAGGCCTTTTCGGCCCTCCAAGTCCGTGCCGCCCAGCGATCCCCGCACATTAACACTATCCTACACCCACTAGGGACAATTTTTTACATTTACCCAGCCAATTAACCTACATACCTGCACGTCTTTGGAGTGTGGGGGGAAACCGAAGATCTCGGAGAAAACCCACGCAGGTCACGGGGGAGAACGTACAAACTCCTTACACTGCAGCACCCGTAGTCAGGATCGAACCTGAGCATTCGCTGTAAAGCGGCAACTCTACCGCTGCGCTAGCGTGCCGCCCAATAATGCTCGCACAATCTTGGTTGATGGTATGGTAATTGCCAACAGATGCATTTTTGAAACTATGGAAATCAGACTCTGCTCCTCAGTTTGAGACTTGGTTAAGAGAATTAATGGGCATCTTACGCGTAGAGAGGTTGAGATACGAATTGTCTGGCAACCCTCAGAGGTTCTTCAACGTAAAAACTTCATCCAAAACTTCATCCTCAACATTGATGGTCTCCCAGTATCCACCCTCACCTCACATCCGGAATCTTGGAATCATCCTTTGATCAAACCCTCTCCTTCGACAAACACATCAAACACATCACAAAGACAGCCTTCTTCCACCTCAAAAACATCGCCCGTCTCCGTCCATCCCTCTCCTCCACAGCTGCAGAAACCCTCATCCACGCCTTCATCACCTCCCGTCTGGACTACTGCAACAGCCTCCTCTATGGCGCACCCTCAAAAATCATCAGTAAACTTCAATACATTCAAAACTCCGCTGCCCGTCTACTCACCCACACCCCGATCCGTGACCATATCACCCCCGTCCTTTACAAACTCCACTGGCTCCCCATCCCCCAGAGAATCCAGTACAAAATCCTCCTCATCACCTACAAAGCCCTCCATAACCTGGCCCCATCCTACCTGACCGACCTCCTCCACAGGCACACTCCCACCTGCACCCTCCGCTCTGCCGCTGCCAATCTCCTATCCCCCCACATCCGGACCAAACTCAGACCCTGGGCTTTCTCCATCGCTGCTCCCACCCTATGGAACTCACCGTCAGAGACTCCTCCACACTCACCACATTCAAAACATCGCTGAAGTCTCACCTGTTCAGCACTGCCTTCAACCACTGAAGGTCACCTCACCTACTGTCTCCTTTCTCTGTTCGTTTATTCATTGACTTATTTATCTATTTATTAATTTCCCCTATGTTCTCGAAATCTCTGTAAAGCGTCTTTGAGTGTATGAAAAGCGCTATATAAATAAAATGTATTAATATTATTATTATTATTAATTCTCAGGCTACAACTGATTCAATTCAAGGTTGTACACAGATTACACTACTCTAAGGTTAAGCTGCATAAAACCTCTCCTGATCTCTCACCTTTCTGTAACAGATGCAAGACCGCTGAGGGTCCACTCGCTCACCACTTTTGGACTTGTCCAAAACTTCACAACTTTTGGTGTCTTTTATTTCAATGGCACCCCACTGTTTCAAACATCACTTTCACTCCGGACCCTGAAGCCGCTCTATTCGGGTATTCCACAACGCTTGAGAAGCTAGACCATAATCATATCATATCATATATATACAGCCGGAAACAGGCCTTTTCGGCCCTCCAAGTCAGTGCCGCCCAGTGATCCCCGTACATTAACACTATCCTACACCCACTAGGGACAATTTTTCACATTTACCCAGCCAATTAACCTACATACCTGTACGTCTTTGGAGTGTGGGAGGAAACCGAAGATCTCGGAGAAAACCCACGCAGGTCACGGGGAGAGAACGTACAAACTCCTTACAGTGCAGCGCCCGTAGTCAGGATCGAACCTGAGCATTCGCTGTAAAGCGGCAACTCTACCGCTGCGCTAGCGTGCCGCCCAATAATGCTCGCACAATCTTGGTTGATGGTATGGTAATTGCCAACAGATGCATTTTTGAAACTATGGAAATCAGACTCTGCTCCTCAGTTTGAGACTTGGTTAAGAGAATTAATGGGCATTTTACGCGTAGAGAGGTTGAGATACGAATTGTCTGGCAACCCTCAGAGGTTCTTCAACGTAAAAACTCCATCCAAAACTTCATCCTCAACATTGATGGTCTCCCAGTCTCCAACCTCACCTCACATCCGGAATCTTGGAATCATCCTTTGATCAAACCCTCTCCTTCGACAAACACATCAAACACATCACAAAGACAGCCTTCTTCCACCTCAAAAACATCGCCCGTCTCCGTCCGTCCCTCTCCTCCACAGCTGCAGAAACCCTCATCCACGCCTTCATCACCTCCCGTCTGGACTACTGCAACAGCCTCCTCTATGGCGCACCCTCAAAAATCATCAGTAAACTTCAATACATCCAAAACTCCGCTGCCCGTCTACTCACCCACACCCCGATCCGTGACCATATCACCCCCGTCCTTTATAAACTCCACTGGCTCCCCCATCCCCCAGAGAATCCAGTACAAAATCCTCCTCATCACCTACAAAGCCCTCCATAACCTGGCCCCATCCTACCTGACCGACCTCCTCCACAGGCACACCCCCACCTGCACCCTCCGCTCTGCCGCTGCCAATCTCCTATCCCCCCACATCCGGACCAAACTCAGATCCAGGGCTTTCTCCATCGCTGCTCCCACCCTATGGAACTCACCGTCAGAGACTCCTCCACACTCACCACATTCAAAACATCGCTGAAGTCTCACCTGTTCAGCACTGCCTTCAACCACTGAAGGTCACCTCACCTACTGTCTCCTTTCTCTGTTCGTTTACTTATTGACTTATTTATCTATTTATTAATTTCCCCTATGTTCTCGAAATCTCTGTAAAGCGTCTTTGAGTGTATGAAAAGCGCTATATAAATGAAATGTATTATTATTATTATTATTATTAATTCTCAGGCTACAACTGATTCAATTCAAGGTTATACACAGATTACACTACTCTAAGGTTAAGCTGCATAAAACCTTTCCTGATCTCTCACCTCTGTGTAATAGATGCAAGACCGCTGAGGGTCCACTCGCTCGCCACTTTTGGACTTGTCCAAAACTTCACAACTTTTGGTGTCTTTTATTTCAATGGCACCCCACTGTTTCAAACGTCACTTTCACTCCGGACCCTGAAGCCGCTCTATTCGGGTATTCCACAACGCTTGAGAAGCTAGACCATAATCATATCATATCATATATATACAGCCGGAAACAGGCCTTTTCGGCCCTCCAAGGACGTGCCGCCCAGCGATCCCCGCACATTAACACTATCCTACACCCACTAGGGACAATTTTTTACATTTACCCAGCCAATTAACCTACATACCTGTACGTCTTTGGAGTGTGGGGGGAAACCGAAGATCTCGGAGAAAACCCACGCAGGTCACGGGGAGAACGTACAAACTCCTTACAGTGCAGCACCCGTAGTCAGGATCGAACCTGAGCATTCGCTGTAAAGCGGCAACTCTACCGCTGCGCTAGCGTGTCGCCCAATAATGCTCGCACAATCTTGGTTGATGGTACGGTAATTGCCAACAGATGCATTTTTGAAACTATGGAAATCAGACTCTGCTCCTCAGTTTGAGACTTGGTTAAGAGAATTAATGGGCATTTCACGCGTAGAGAGGTTGAGATACGAATTGTCTGGCAACCCTCAGAGGTTCTTCAACGTAAAAACTCCATCCAAAACTTCATCCTCAACATTGATGGTCTCCCAGTATCCACCCTCACCTCACATCCGGAATCTTGGAATCATCCTTTGATCAAACCCTCTCCTTCGACAAACACATCAAACACATCACAAAGACAGCCTTCTTCCACCTCAAAAACATCGCCCGTCTCCGTCCGTCCCTCTCCTCCACAGCTGCAGAAACCCTCATCCACGCCTTCATCACCTCCCGTCTGGACTACTGCAACAGCCTCCTCTATGGCTCACCCTCAAAAATCATCAGTAAACTTCAATACATTCAAAACTCCGCTGCCCGTCTACTCACCCACACACCCCGATCCGTGACCATATCACACCCCCGTCCTTTACAAACTCCACTGGCTCCCCATCCCCCAGAGAATCCAGTACAAAATCCTCCTCATCACCTACAAAGCCCTCCATAACCTGGCCCCATCCTACCTGACCGACCTCCTCCACAGGCACACCCCCACCCGCACCCTCCGCTCTGCCGCTGCCAATCTCCTGTCCACCCCCCCCACATCCGGACCAAACTCAGATCCAGGGCTTTCTCCATCGCTGCTCCCACCCTATGGAACTCACCGTCAGAGACTCCTCCACACTCACCACATTCAAAACATCGCTGAAGTCTCACCTGTTCAGCACTGCCTTCAACCACTGAAGGTCACCTCACCTACTGTCTCCTTTCTCTGTTCGTTTATTCATTGACTTATTTATCTATTTATTAATTCCCCCTATGTTCTCGAAATCTCTGTAAAGCGTCTTTGAGTGTATGAAAAGCGCTATATAAATAAAATGTATTATTATTATTATTATTATTAATTCTCAGGCTACAACTGATTCAATTCAAGGTTATACACAGATTACACTACTCTAAGGTTAAGCTGCATAAAACCTTTCCTGATCTCTCACCTTTGTGTAACAGATGCAAGACCGCTGAGGGTCCACTCGCTCGCCACTTTTGGACTTGTCCAAAACTTCACAACTCTTGGTGTCTTTTATTTCAATGGCACCCCGCTGTTTCAAACGTTCACTTTCACTCCGGACCCTGAAGCCGCTCTATTCGGGTATTCCACAACGCTTGAGAAGCTAGACCATAATCATATCATATCATATATATACAGCCGGAAACAGGCCTTTTCGGCCCTCCAAGGACGTGCCGCCCAGCGATCCCCGTACATTAACACTATCCTACACCCACTAGGGACAATTTTTTACATTTACCCAGCCAATTAACCTACATAACCTGTACGTCTTTGGAGTGTGGGGGGAAACCGAAGATCTCGGAGAAAACCCACGCAGGTCACGGGGGAGAACGTACAAACTCCTTACAGTGCAGCACCCATAGTCAGGATCGAACCTGAGCATTCGCTGTAAAGCGGCAACTCTACCGCTGCGCTAGCGTGCCGCCCAATAATGCTCGCACAATCTTGGTTGATGGTATGGTAATTGCCAACAGATGCATTTTTGAAACTATGGAAATCAGACTCTGCTCCTCAGTTTGAGACTTGGTTAAGAGAATTAATGGGCATTTTACGCGTAGAGAGGCTGAGATACGAATTGTCTGGCAACCCTCAGAGGTTCTTCAACGTAAAAACTTCATCCAAAACTTCATCCTCAACATTGATGGTCTCCCAGTATCCACCCTCCCCTCACATCCGGAATCTTGGAATCATCCTTTGATCAAACCCTCTCCTTCGACAAACACATCAAACACATCACAAAGACAGCCTTCTTCCACCTCAAAAACATTGCCCGTCTCCGTCCGTCCCTCTCCTCCACAGCTGCAGAAACCCTCATCCACGCCTTCATCACCTCCCGTCTGGACTACTGCAACAGCCTCCTCTATGGCGCACCCTCAAAAATCATCAGTAAACTTCAATACATTCAAAACTCCGCTGCCCGTCTACTCACACACACCCCGATCCGTGACCATATCACACCCCCGTCCTTTACAAACTCCACTGGCTCCCCCATCCCCCAGAGAATCCAGTACAAAATCCTCCTCATCACCTACAAAGCCCCTCCATAACCTGGCCCCATCCTACCTGACCGACCTCCTCCACAGGCACACTCCCACCTGCACCCTCCGCTCTGCCGCTGCCAATCTCCTGTCCACCCCCCCACATCCGGACCAAACTCAGATCCAGGGCTTTCTCCATCGCTGCTCCCACCATATGGAACTCACCGTCAGAGACTCCTCCACACTCACCACATTCAAAACATCGCTGAAGTCTCACCTGTTCAGCACTGCCTTCAACCACTGAAGGTCACCTCACCTACTGTCTCCTTTCTCTGTTCGTTTACTTATTGACTTATTTATCTATTTATTAATTTCCCCTATGTTCTCGAAATCTCTGTAAAGCGTCTTTGAGTGTATGAAAAGCGCTATGTAAATGTAATGTATTAATATTATTATTATTATTAATTCTCAGGCTACAACTGATTCAATTCAAGGTTATACACAGATTACACTACTCTAAGGTTAAGCTGCATAAAACCTTTCCTGATCTCTCACCTCTGTGTAATAGATGCAAGACCGCTGAGGGTCCACTCGCTCACCACTTTTGGACTTGTCCAAAACTTCACAACTTTTGGTGTCTTTTATTTCAATGGCACCCCACTGTTTTAAACGTCACTTTCACTCCGGACCCTGAAGCCGCTCTATTCGGGTATTCCACAACGCTTGAGAAGCTAGACCATAATCATATCATATCATATATATACAGCCGGAAACAGGCCTTTTCGGCCCTCCAAGTCCGCGCCGCCCAGCGATCCCCGCACATTAACACTATCCTACACCCCACTAGGGACAATTTTTTACATTTACCCAGCCAATTAACCTACATACCTGTACGTCTTTGGAGTGTGGGGGGAAACCGAAGATCTCGGAGAAAACCCACGCAGGTCACGGGGAGAACGTACAAACTCCTTACAGTGCAGCACCCGTAGTCAGGATCGAACCTGAGCATTCGCTGTAAAGCGGCAACTCTACCGCTGCGCTAGCGTGCCGCCCAATAATGCTCGCACAATCTTGGTTGATGGTACGGTAATTGCCAACAGATGCATTTTTGAAACTATGGAAATCAGACTCTGCTCCTCAGTTTGAGACTTGGTTAAGAGAATTAATGGGCATCTTACGCGTAGAGAGGTTGAGATACGAATTGTCTGGCAACCCTCAGAAGTTCTTCAACGTAAAAACTCCACCCAAAACTTCATCCTCAACATTGATGGTCTCCCAGTCTCCACCCTCACCTCACATCCGGAATCTTGGAATCATCCTTTGATCAAACCCTCTCCTTCGACAAACACATCAAACACATCACAAAGACAGCCTTCTTCCACCTCAAAAACATTGCCCGTCTCCGTCCATCCCTCTCCTCCACAGCTGCAGAAACCCTCATCCACGCCTTCATCACCTCCCGTCTGGACTACTGCAACAGCCTCCTCTATGGCTCACCCTCAAAAATCATCAGTAAACTTCAATACATCCAAAACTCCGCTGCCCGTCTACTCACACACACCCCGATCCGTGACCATATCACACCCCCGTCCTTTACAAACTCCACTGGCTCCCCATCCCCCAGAGAATCCAGTACAAAATCCTCCTCATAACCTACAAAGCCCTCCATAACCTGGCCCCATCCTACCTGACCGACCTCCTCCACAGGCACACACTCCCACCTGCACCCTCCGCTCTGCCGCTGCCAATCTCCTGTCCACCCCCCCACATCCGGACCAAACTCAGATCCAGGGCTTTCTCCATCGCTGCTCCCACCCTATGGAACTCACCGTCAGAGACTCCCCCACACTCACCACATTCAAAACATCGCTGAAGTCTCACCTGTTCAGCACTGCCTTCAACCACTGAAGGTCACCTCACCTACTGTCTCCTTTCTCTGTTCGTTTATTTATTGACTTATTTATCTATTTATTAATTTCCCCTATGTTCTCGAAATCTCTGTAAAGCGTCTTTGAGTGTATGAAAAGCGCTATATAAATAAAATGTATTATTATTATTATTATTATTATTAATTCTCAGGCTACAACTGATTCAATTCAAGGTTATACACAGATTACACTACTCTAAGGTTAAGCTGCATAAAACCTCTCCTGATCTCTCACCTCTGTGTAATAGATGCAAGACCGCTGAGGGTCCACTCGCTCACCACTTTTGGACTTGTCCAAAACTTCACAACTTTTGGTGTCTTTTATTTCAATGGCACCCCACTGTTTCAAACGGTCACTTTCACTCCGGACCCTGAAGCCGCTCTATTCGGGTATTCCACAACGCTTGAGAAGCTAGACCATAATCATATCATATCATATATATACAGCCGGAAACAGGCCTTTTCGGCCCTCCAAGTCCGTGCCGCCCAGCGATCCCCGTACATTAACACTATCCTACACCCACTAGGGACAATTTTTTACATTTACCCAGCCAATTAACCTACATACCTGTACGTCTTTGGAGTGTGGGGGGAAACCGAAGATCTCGGAGAAAACCCACGCAGGTCACGGGGAGAACGTACAAACTCCTTACAGTGCAGCACCCGTAGTCAGGATCGAACCTGAGCATTCGCTGTAAAGCGGCAACTCTACCGCTGCGCTAGCGTGCCGCCCAATAATGCTCGCACAATCTTGGTTGATGGTATGGTAATTGCCAACAGATGCATTTTTGAAACTATGGAAATCAGACTCTGCTCCTCAGTTTGAGACTTGGTTAAGAGAATTAATGGGCATTTCACGCGTAGAGAGGTTGAGATACGAATTGTCTGGCAACCCTCAGAAGTTCTTCAACGTAAAAACTTCATCCAAAACTTCATCCTCAACATTGATGGTCTCCCAGTCTCCACCCTCACCTCACATCCGGAATCTTGGAATCATCCTTTGATCAAACCCTCTCCTTCGACAAACACATCAAACACATCACAAAGACAGCCTTCTTCCACCTCAAAAACATTGCCCGTCTCCGTCCGTCCCTCTCCTCCACAGCTGCAGAAACCCTCATCCACGCCTTCATCACCTCCCGTCTGGACGACTGCAACAGCCTCCTCTATGGCTCACCCTCAAAAATCATCAGTAAACTTCAATACATTCAAAACTCCGCTGCCCGTCTACTCACACACACCCCGATCCGTGACCATATCACCCCCGTCCTTTATAAACTCCACTGGCTCCCCATCCCCCAGAGAATCCAGTACAAAATCCCCCTCATGACCTACAAAGCCCCTCCATAACCTGGCCCCATCCTACCTGACCGACCTCCTCCACAGGCACACTCCCACCTGCACCCTCCGCTCTGCCGCTGCCAATCTCCTATCCCCCCACATCCGGACCAAACTCAGATCCAGGGCTTTCGCCATCGCTGCTCCCACCCTATGGAACTCACCGTCAGAGACTCCTCCACACTCACCACATTCAAAACATCGCTGAAGTCTCACCTGTTCAGCACTGCCTTCAACCACTGAAGGTCACCTCACCTACTGTCTCCTTTCTCTGTTCGTTTATTTATTGACTTATTTATCTATTTATTAATTTCCCCTATGTTCTCGAAATCTCTGTAAAGCGTCTTTGAGTGTATGAAAAGCGCTATATAAATAAAATGTATTATTATTATTATTATTATTATTAATTCTCAGGCTACAACTGATTCAATTCAAGGTTATACACAGATTACACTACTCTAAGGTTAAGCTGCATAAAACCTTTCCTGATCTCTCACCTCTGTGTAATAGATGCAAGACCGCTGAGGGTCCACTCGCTCACCACTTTTGGACTTGTCCAAAACTTCACAACTTTTGGTGTCTTATATTTCAATGGCACCCCACTGTTTCAAACGTTCACTTTCACTCCGGACCCTGAAGCCGCTCTATTCGGGTATTCCACAACGCTTGAGAAGCTAGACCATAATCATATCATATCATATATATATACAGCCGGAAACAGGCCTTTTCGGCCCTCCAAGTCCGTGCCGCCCAGCGATCCCCGCACATTAACACTATCCTACACCCACTAGGGACAATTTTTTACATTTACCCAGCCAATTAACCTACATACCTGCACGTCTTTGGAGTGTGGGGGGAAACCGAAGATCTCGGAGAAAACCCACGCAGGTCACGGGGAGAACGTACAAACTCCTTACAGTGCAGCACCCGTAGTCAGGATCGAACCTGAGCATTCGCTGTAAAGCGGCAACTCTACCGCTGCGCTAGCGTGCCGCCCAATAATGCTCGCACAATCTTGGTTGATGGTATGGTAATTGCCAACAGATGCATTTTTGAAACTATGGAAATCAGACTCTGCTCCTCAGTTTGAGACTTGGTTAAGAGAATTAATGGGCATTTTACGCGTAGAGAGGTTGAGATACGAATTGTCTGGCAACCCTCAGAAGTTCTTCAACGTAAAAACTTCATCCAAAACTTCATCCTCAACATTGATGGTCTCCCAGTATCCACCCTCACCTCACATCCGGAATCTTGGAATCATCCTTTGATCAAACCCTCTCCTTCGACAAACACATCAAACACATCACAAAGACAGCCTTCTTCCACCTCAAAAACATTGCCCGTCTCCGTCCGTCCCTCTCCTCCACAGCTGCAGAAACCCTCATCCACGCCTTCATCACCTCCCGTCTGGACTACTGCAACAGCCTCCTCTATGGCTCACCCTCAAAAATCATCAGTAAACTTCAATACATTCAAAACTCCGCTGCCCGTCTACTCACCCACACCCCGATCCGTGACCATATCACACCCCCGTCCTTTACAAACTCCACTGGCTCCCCATCCCCCAGAGAATCCAGTACAAAATCCTCCTCATGACCTACAAAGCCCTCCATAACCTGGCCCCATCCTACCTGACCGACCTCCTCCACAGGCACACCCCCACCTGCACCCTCCGCTCTGCCGCTGCCAATCTCCTGTCCACCCCCCCACATCCGGACCAAACTCAGATCCAGGGCTTTCTCCATGGCTGCTCCCACCCTCTGGAACTCACCGTCAGAGACTCCTCCACACTCACCACATTCAAAACATCGCTGAAGTCTCACCTGTTCAGCACTGCCTTCAACCACTGAAGGTCAACTCACCTTCTGTCTCCTTTCTCTGTTCGTTTATTTATTGACTTATTTATCTATTTATTAATTTCCCCTATGTTCTCGAAATCTCTGTAAAGCGTCTTTGAGTGTATGAAAAGCGCTATATAAATAAAATGTATTATTATTATTATTAATTCTCAGGCTACAACTGATTCAATTCAAGGTTATACACAGATTACACTACTCTAAGGTTAAGCTGCATAAAACCTCTCCTGATCTCTCACCTTTCTGTAATAGATGCAAGACCGCTGAGGGTCCACTCGCTCGCCACTTTTGGACTTGTCCAAAACTTCACAACTTTTGGTGTCTTTTATTTCAATGGCACCCCACTGTTTCAAACGTTCACTTTCACTCCGGACCCTGAAGCCGCTCTATTCGGGTATTCCACAACGCTTGAGAAGCTAGACCATAATCATATCATATCATATATATACAGCCGGAAACAGGCCTTTTCGGCCCTCCAAGTCCGTGCCGCCCAGCGATCCCCGCACATTAACACTATCCTACACCCACTAGGGACAATTTTTTACATTTACCCAGCCAATTAACCTACATACCTGTACGTCTTTGGAGTGTGGGGGGAAACCGAAGATCTCGGAGAAAACCCACGCAGGTCACGGGGAGAGAACGTACAAACTCCTTACAGTGCAGCACCCGTAGTCAGGATCGAACCTGAGCATTCGCTGTAAAGCAGCAACTCTACCGCTGCGCTAGCGTGCCGCCCAATAATGCTCGCACAATCTTGGTTGATGGTATGGTAATTGCCAACAGATGCATTTTTGAAACTATGGAAATCAGACTCTGCTCCTCAGTTTGAGACTTGGTTAAGAGAATTAATGGGCATCTTACGCGTAGAGAGGTTGAGATACGAATTGTCTGGCAACCCTCAGAGGTTCTTCAACGTAAAAACTTCATCCAAAACTTCATCCTCAACATTGATGGTCTCCCAGTATCCACCCCCACCTCACATCCGGAATCTTGGAATCATCCTTTGATCAAACCCTCTCCTTCGACAAACACATCAAACACATCACAAAGACAGCCTTCTTCCACCTCAAAAACATTGCCCGTCTCCGTCCGTCCCTCTCCTCCACAGCTGCAGAAACCCTCATCCACGCCTTCATCACCTCCCGTCTGGACTACTGCAACAGCCTCCTCTATGGCGCACCCTCAAAAATCATCAGTAAACTTCAATACATCCAAAACTCCGCTGCCCGTCTACTCACCCACACCCCGATCCGTGACCATATCACACCCCCGTCCTTTACAAACTCCACTGGCTCCCCATCCCCCAGAGAATCCAGTACAAAATCCTCCTCATCACCTACAAAGCCCTCCATAACCTGGCCCCATCCTACCTGACCGACCTCCTCCACAGGCACACTCCCACCTGCACCCTCCGCTCTGCCGCTGCCAATCTCCTGTCCACCCCCCCACATCCGGACCAAACTCAGATCCAGGGCTTTCTCCATGGCTGCTCCCACCCTATGGAACTCACCGTCAGAGACTCCTCCACACTCACCACATTCAAAACATCGCTGAAGTCTCACCTGTTCAGCACTGCCTTCAACCACTGAAGGTCACCTCACCTACTGTCTCCTTTCTCTGTTCGTTTATTTATTGACTTATTTATCTATTTATTAATTTCCCCTATGTTCTCGAAATCTCTGTAAAGCGTCTTTGAGTGTATGAAAAGCGCTATATAAATGAAATGTATTATTATTATTATTAATTCTCAGGCTACAACTGATTCAATTCAAGGTTGTACACAGATTACACTACTCTAAGGTTAAGCTGCATAAAACCTTTCCTGATCTCTCACCTCTGTGTAATAGATGCAAGACCGCTGAGGGTCCACTCGCTCGCCACTTTTGGACTTGTCCAAAACTTCACAACTTTTGGTGTCTTTTATTTCAATGGCACCCCACTGTTTCAAACGGTCACTTTCACTCCGGACCCTGAAGCCGCTCTATTCGGGTATTCCACAACGCTTGAGAAGCGAGACCATAATCATATCATATCATATATATACAGCCGGAAACAGGCCTTTTCGGCCCTCCAAGGACGTGCCGCCCAGCGATCCCCGCACATTAACACTATCCTACACCCACTAGGGACAATTTTTTACATTTACCCAGCCAATTAACCTACATACCTGTACGTCTTTGGAGTGTGGGGGGAAACCGAAGATCTCGGAGAAAACCCACGCAGGTCACGGGGAGAACGTACAAACTCCTTACAGTGCAGCGCCCGTAGTCAGGATCGAACCTGAGCATTCGCTGTAAAGCGGCAACTCTACCGCTGCCCTACCGTGACGCCCAATAATGCTCGCACAATCTTGGTTGATGGTACGGTAATTGCCAACAGATGTATTTTTGAAACTATGGAAATCAGACTCTGCTCCTCAGTTTGAGACTTGGTTAAGAGAATTAATGGGCATTTTACGCGTAGAGAGGTTGAGATACGAATTGTCTGGCAACCCTCAGAGGTTCTTCAACGTAAAAACTTCATCCAAAACTTCATCCTCAACATTGATGGTCTCCCAGTATCCACCCTCACCTCACATCCGGAATCTTGGAATCATCCTTTGATCAAACCCTCTCCTTCGACAAACACATCAAACACATCACAAAGACAGCCTTCTTCCACCTCAAAAACATTGCCCGTCTCCGTCCGTCCCTCTCCTCCACAGCTGCAGAAACCCTCATCCACGCCTTCATCACCTCCCGTCTGGACTACTGCAACAGCCTCCTCTATGGCGCACCCTCAAAAATCATCAGTAAACTTCAATACATTCAAAACTCCGCTGCCCGTCTACTCACCCACACCCCGATCCGTGACCATATCACCCCCGTCCTTTACAAACTCCACTGGCTCCCCCAGAGAATCCAGTACAAAATCCTCCTCATGACCTACAAAGCCCTCCATAACCTGGCCCCATCCTACCTGACCGACCTCCTCCACAGGCACACTCCCACCTGCACCCTCCGCTCTGCCGCTGCCAATCTCCTGTCCACCCCCCCCACATCCGGACCAAACTCAGATCCAGGGCTTTCTCCATCGCTGCTCCCACCCTATGGAACTCACCGTCAGAGACTCCTCCACACTCACCACATTCAAAACATCGCTGAAGTCTCACCTGTTCAGCACTGCCTTCAACCACTGAAGGTCACCTCACCTACTGTCTCCTTTCTCTGTTCGTTTACTTATTGACTTATTTATCTATTTATTAATTTCCCCTATGTTCTCGAAATCTCTGTAAAGCGTCTTTGAGTGTATGAAAAGCGCTATATAAATGAAATGTATTATTATTATTATTATTATTAATTCTCAGGCTACAACTGATTCAATTCAAGGTTATACACAGATTACACTACTCTAAGGTTAAGCTGCATAAAACCTCTCCTGATCTCTCACCTCTGTGTAATAGATGCAAGACCGCTGAGGGTCCACTCGCTCGCCACTTTTGGACTTGTCCAAAACTTCACAACTTTTGGTGTCTTTTATTTCAATGGCACCCCACTGTTTCAAACGTTCACTTTCACTCCGGACCCTGAAGCCGCTCTATTCGGGTATTCCACAACGCTTGAGAAGCTAGACCATCATCATATCATATCATATATATACAGCCGGAAACAGGCCTTTTCGGCCCTCCAAGTCCGCGCCGCCCAGCGATCCCCGTACATTAACACTATCCTACACCCACTAGGGACAATTTTTACATTTACCCAGCCAATTAACCTACATACCTGTACGTCTTTGGAGTGTGGGAGGAAACCGAAGATCTCGGAGAAAACCCACGCAGGTCACGGGGAGGAGAACGTACAAACTCCTTACAGTGCAGCACCCGTAGTCAGGATCGAACCTGAGCATTCGCTGTAAAGCGGCAACTCTACCGCTGCGCTAGCGTGCCGCCCAATAATGCTCGCACAATCTTGGTTGATGGTATGGTAATTGCCAACAGATGCATTTTGAAACTATGGAAATCAGACTCTGCTCCTCAGTTTGAGACTTGGTTAAGAGAATTAATGGGCATTTCACGCGTAGAGAGGTTGAGATACGAATTGTCTGGCAACCCTCAGAGGTTCTTCAACGTAAAAACTTCATCCAAAACTTCATCCTCAACATTGATGGTCTCCCAGTATCCACCCTCACCTCACATCCGGAATCTTGGAATCATCCTTTGATCAAACCCTCTCCTTCGACAAACACATCAAACACATCACAAAGACAGCCTTCTTCCACCTCAAAAACATCGCCCGTCTCCGTCCGTCCCTCTCCTCCACAGCTGCAGAAACCCTCATCCACGCCTTCATCACCTCCCGTCTGGACTACTGCAACAGCCTCCTCTATGGCTCACCCTCAAAAATCATCAGTAAACTTCAATACATTCAAAACTCCGCTGCCCGTCTACTCACCCACTCCCCGATCCGTGACCATATCACACCCCCGTCCTTTACAAACTCCACTGGCTCCCCATCCCCCAGAGAATCCAGTACAAAATCCTCCTCATCACCTACAAAGCCCTCCATAACCTGGCCCCATCCTACCTGACCGACCTCCTCCACAGGCACACTCCCACCTGCACCCTCCGCTCTGCCGCTGCCAATCTCCTGTCCACCCCCCCACATCCGGACCAAACTCAGATCCAGGGCTTTCTCCATCGCTGCTCCCACCCTATGGAACTCACCGTCAGAGACTCCTCCACACTCACCACATTCAAAACATCGCTGAAGTCTCACCTGTTCAGCACTGCCTTCAACCACTGAAGGTCACCTCACCTACTGTCTCCTTTCTCTGTTCGTTTATTCATTGACTTATTTATCTATTTATTAATTTCCCCTATGTTCTCGAAATCTCTGTAAAGCGTCTTTGAGTGTATGAAAAGCGCTATATAAATAAAATGTATTATTATTATTATTATTATTAATAATTCTCAGGCTACAACTGATTCAATTCAAGGTTGTACACAGATTACACTACTCTAAGGTTAAGCTGCATAAAACCTCTCCTGATCTCTCACCCTCTGTGTAATAGATGCAAGACCGCTGAGGGTCCACTCGCTCACCACTTTTGGACTTGTCCAAAACTTCACAACTTTTGGTGTCTTTTATTTCAATGGCACCCCACTGTTTCAAACGTTCACTTTCACTCCGGACCCTGAAGCCGCTCTATTCGGGTATTCCACAACGCTTGAGAAGCTAGACCATAATCATATCAGATGCAAGACCGCTGAGGGTCCACTCGCTCACCATTATTATATGGAACCCAGTGCTGCAGCATATTAATAATAATAATAATAATAACAATACATTTTATTTATATAGCGCTTTTCATACACTCAAAGACGCTTTACAGAGATTTCGAGAACATAGGGGAAATTAATAAATAGATAAATAAGTCAATAAATAAACGAACAGAGAAAGGAGACAGTAGGTGAGGTGACCTTCAGTGGTTGAAGGCAGTGCTGAACAGGTGAGACTTCAGCGATGTTTTGAATGTGGTGAGTGTGGAGGAGTCTCTGACGGTGAGTTCCATAGGGTGGGAGCAGCCATGGAGAAAGCCCTGGATCTGAGTTTGGTCCGGATGTGGGGGGGTGGACAGGAGAATTGGCAGCGGCAGAGCGGAGGGTGCAGGTGGGAGTGTGCCTGTGGAGGAGGTCGGTCAGGTAGGATGGGGCCAGGTTATGGAGGGCTTTGTAGGTGATGAGGAGGATTTTGTACTGGATTCTCTGGGGGATGGGGAGCCAGTGGAGTTTGTAAAGGACGGGGGTGTGATATGGTCACGGATCGGGGTGTGTGTGAGTAGACGGGCAGCGGAGTTTTGAATGTATTGAAGTTTACTGATGATTTTTGAGGGTGAGCCATAGAGGAGGCTGTTGCAGTAGTCCAGACGGGAGGTGATG
>NC_135991.1:17227464-17250218 GCF_053455715.1 Rhinoraja longicauda
CAAAATCCTCCTCATCACCTACAAAGCCCCTCCATAACCTGGCCCCATCCTACCTGACCGACCTCCTCCACAGGCACACTCCCACCTGCACCCTCCGCTCTGCTGCTGCCAATCTCCTGTCCACCCCCCCCACATCCGGACCAAACTCAGATCCAGGGCTTTCTCCATGGCTGCTCCCACCCTATGGAACTCACCGTCAGAGACTCCTCCACACTCACCACATTCAAAACATCGCTGAAGTCTCACCTGTTCAGCACTGCCTTCAACCACTGAAGGTCACCTCACCTACTGTCTCCTTTCTCTGTTCGTTTATTTATTGACTTATTTATCTATTTATTAATTTCCCCTATGTTCTCGAAATCTCTGTAAAGCGTCTTTGAGTGTATGAAAAGCGCTATATAAATAAAATGTATTATTATTGTTATTATTAATATGCTGCAGCACTGGGTTCCATATAATAATGGTGAGCGAGTGGACCCTCAGCGGTCTTGCATCTGATATGATTATGGTCTAGCTTCTCAAGCGTTGTGGAATACCCAAATAGAGGGGCTTCAGGGTCCGGAGTGAAAGTGACCGTTTGAAACAGTGGGGTGCCATTGAAATAAAAGACACCAAAAGTTGTGAAGTTTTGGACAAGTCCAAAAGTGGCGAGCGAGTGGACCCTCAGCGGTCTTGCATCTGTTACACAGAGGTGAGAGATCAGGAGAGGTTTTATGCAGCTTAACCTTAGAGTAGTGTAATCTGTGTATAACCTTGAATTGAATCAGTTGTAGCCTGAGAATTATTAATAATAATAATAATAATACATTTCATTTATATAGCACTTTTCATACACTCAAAGACGCTTTACAGAGATTTCGAGAACATAGGGGAAATTAATAAATAGATAAATAAGTCAATGAATAAACGAACAGAGAAAGGAGACAGTAGGTGAGGTGACCTTCAGTGGTTGAAGGCAGTGCTGAACAGGTGAGACTTCAGCGATGTTTTGAATGTGGTGAGTGTGGGGGAGTCTCTGACGGTGAGTTCCATAGGGTGGGAGCAGCGATGGAGAAAGCCCTGGATCTGAGTTTGGTCCGGATGTGGGGGGACAGGAGATTGGCAGCGGCAGAGCGGAGGGTGCAGGTGGGAGTGTGCCTGTGGAGGAGGTCGGTCAGGTAGGATGGGGCCAGGTTATGGAGGGCTTTGTAGGTGATGAGGAGGATTTTGTACTGGATTCTCTGGGGGATGGGGAGCCAGTGGAGTTTGTAAAGGACGGGGGTGATATGGTCACGGATCGGGGAGTGGGTGAGTAGACGGGCAGCGGAGTTTTGAATGTATTGAAGTTTACTGATGATTTTTGAGGGTGAGCCATAGAGGAGGCTGTTGCAGTAGTCCAGACGGGAGGTGATGAAGGCGTGGATGAGGGTTTCTGCAGCTGTGGAGGAGAGGGACGGACGGAGACGGGCGATGTTTTTGAGGTGGAAGAAGGCTGTCTTTGTGATGTGTTTGATGTGTTTGTCGAAGGAGAGGGTTTGATCAAAGGATGATTCCAAGATTCCGGATGTGAGGTGAGGGTGGATACTGGGAGACCATCAATGTTGAGGATGAAGTTTTGGATGAAGTTTTTACGTTGAAGAACTTCTGAGGGTTGCCAGACAATTCGTATCTCAACCTCTCTACGCGTGAAATGCCCATTAATTCTCTTAACCAAGTCTCAAACTGAGGAGCAGAGTCTGATTTCCATAGTTTCAAAAATGCATCTGTTGGCAATTACCATACCATCAACCAAGATTGTGCGAGCATTATTGGGCGGCACGCTAGCGCAGCGGTAGAGTTGCCGCTTTACAGCGAATGCTCAGGTTCGATCCTGACTACGGGTGCTGCAGTGTAAGGAGTTTGTACGTTCTCCCCCGTGACCTGCGTGGGTTTTCTCCGAGATCTTCGGTTTCCCCCCACACTCCAAAGACGTGCAGGTATGTAGGTTAATTGGCTGGGTAAATGTAAAAAATTGTCCCTAGTGGGTGTAGGATAGTGTTAATGTGCGGGGATCGCTGGGCGGCACGGACTTGGAGGGCCGAAAAGGCCTGTTTCCGGCTGTATATATATATGATATGATATGATTATGGTCTAGCTTCTCAAGCGTTGTGGAATACCCGAATAGAGCGGCTTCAGGGTCCGGAGTGAAAGTGAACGTTTGAAACAGTGGGGTGCCATTGAAATAAAAGACACCAAAAGTTGTGAAGTTTTGGACAAGTCCAAAAGTGGTGAGCGAGTGGACCCTCAGCGGTCTTGCATCTGTTACACAAAGGTGAGAGATCAGGAGAGGTTTTATGCAGCTTAACCTTAGAGTAGTGTAATCTGTGTATAACCTTGAATTGAATCAGTTGTAGCCTGAGAATTAATAATAATAATAATAATAATAATACATTTTATTTATATAGCGCTTTTCATACACTCAAAGACGCTTTACAGAGATTTCGAGAACATAGGGGAAATTAATAAATAGATAAATAAGTCAATAAATAAACGAACAGAGAAAGGAGACAGTAGGTGAGGTGACCTTCAGTGGTTGAAGGCAGTGCTGAACAGGTGAGACTTCAGCGATGTTTTGAATGTGGTGAGTGTGGAGGAGTCTCTGACGGTGAGTTCCATAGGGTGGGAGCAGCGATGGAGAAAGCCCTGGATCTGAGTTTGGTCCGGATGTGGGGGGGTGGACAGGAGATTGGCAGCGGCAGAGCGGAGGGTGCAGGTGGGGGTGTGCCTGTGGAGGAGGTCGGTCAGGTAGGATGGGGCCAGGTTATGGAGGGCTTTGTAGGTCATGAGGAGGATTTTGTACTGGATTCTCTGGGGGATGGGGAGCCAGTGGAGTTTGTAAAGGACGGGGGTGTGATATGGTCACGGATCGGGGTGTGGGTGAGTAGACGGGCAGCGGAGTTTTGAATGTATTGAAGTTTACTGATGATTTTTGAGGGTGAGCCATAGAGGAGGCTGTTGCAGTAGTCCAGACGGGAGGTGATGAAGGCGTGGATGAGGGTTTCTGCAGCTGTGGAGGAGAGGGACGGACGGAGACGGGCAATGTTTTTGAGGTGGAAGAAGGCTGTCTTTGTGATGTGTTTGATGTGTTTGTCGAAGGAGAGGGTTTGATCAAAGGATGATTCCAAGATTCCGGATGTGAGGTGAGGGTGGATACTGGGAGACCATCAATGTTGAGGATGAAGTTTTGGATGAAGTTTTTACGTTGAAGAACTTCTGAGGGTTGCCAGACAATTCGTATCTCAACCTCTCTACGCGTAAAATGCCCATTAATTCTCTTAACCAAGTCTCAAACTGAGGAGCAGAGTCTGATTTCCATAGTTTCAAAAATGCATCTGTTGGCAATTACCGTACCATCAACCAAGATTGTGCGAGCATTATTGGGCGGCACGGTGGCGCAGCGGTAGAGTTGCCGCTTTACAGCGAATGCTCAGGTTCGATCCTGACTACGGGTGCTGCACTGTAAGGAGTTTGTACGTTCTCCCCGTGACCTGCGTGGGTTTTCTCCGAGATCTTCGGTTTCCCCCCACACTCCAAAGACGTACAGGTATGTAGGTTAATTGGCTGGGTAAATGTAAAAAATTGTCCCTAGTGGGTGTAGGATAGTGTTAATGTACGGGGATCGCTGGGCGGCACGTCCTTGGAGGGCCGAAAAGGCCTGTTTCCGGCTGTATATATATGATATGATATGATTATGGTCTAGCTTCTCAAGCGTTGTGGAATACCCGAATAGAGCGGCTTCAGGGTCCGGAGTGAAAGTGAACGTTTGAAACAGTGGGGTGCCATTGAAATAAAAGACACCAAAAGTTGTGAAGTTTTGGACAAGTCCAAAAGTGGTGAGCGAGTGGACCCTCAGCGGTCTTGCATCTATTACACAGAGGTGAGAGATCAGGAAAGGTTTTATGCAGCTTAACCTTAGAGTAGTGTAATCTGTGTATAACCTTGAATTGAATCAGTTGTAGCCTGAGAATTAATAATAATAATAATATTAATACATTACATTTATATAGCGCTTTTCATACACTCAAAGACGCTTTACAGAGATTTCGAGAACATAGGGGAAATTAATAAATAGATAAATAAGTCAATGAGTAAACGAACAGATAAAGGAGACAGTAGGTGAGGTGACCTTCAGTGGTTGAAGGCAGTGCTGAACAGGTGAGACTTCAGCGATGTTTTGAATGTGGTGAGTGTGGAGGAGTCTCTGACGGTGAGTTCCATAGGGTGGGAGCAGCGATGGAGAAAGCCCAGGATCTGAGTTTGGTCCGGATGTGGGGGGGTGGACAGGAGATTGGCAGCGGCAGAGCGGAGGGTGCAGGTGGGAGTGTGTGCCTGTGGAGGAGGTCGGTCAGGTAGGATGGGGCCAGGTTATGGAGGGCTTTGTAGGTGATGAGGAGGATTTTGTACTGGATTCTCTGGGGGATGGGGAGCCAGTGGAGTTTGTAAAGGACGAGGGTGTGATATGGTCACGGATCGGGGTGTGGGTGAGTAGACGGGCAGCGGAGTTTTGAATGTATTGAAGTTTACTGATGATTTTTGAGGGTGCGCCATAGAGGAGGCTGTTGCAGTAGTCCAGACGGGAGGTGATGAAGGCGTGGATGAGGGTTTCTGCAGCTGTGGAGGAGAGGGATGGACGGAGACGGGCAATGTTTTTGAGGTGGAAGAAGGCTGTCTTTGTGATGTGTTTGATGTGTTTGTCGAAGGAGAGGGTTTGATCAAAGGATGATTCCAAGATTCCGGATGTGAGGTGAGGGTGGATACTGGGAGACCATCAATGTTGAGGATGAAGTTTTGGATGGAGTTTTTACGTTGAAGAACCTCTGAGGGTTGCCAGACAATTCGTATCTCAACCTCTCTACGCGTAAAATGCCCATTAATTCTCTTAACCAAGTCTCAAACTGAGGAGCAGAGTCTGATTTCCATAGTTTCAAAAATGCATCTGTTGGCAATTACCATACCATCAACCAAGGTTGTGCGAGCATTATTGGGCGTCACGGTAGCGCAGCGGTAGAGTTGCTGCTTTACAGCGAATGCAGCGCCGGAGACGCAGGTTCGATCCTGACTACGGGCGCCGTCTGTAAGGAGTTTGTACGTTCTCCCCGTGACCTGCGTGGGTTTTCTCCGAGATCTTCGGTTTCCCCCCACACTCCAAAGACGTACAGGTATGTAGGTTAATTGGCTGGGTAAATGTAAAAAATTGTCCCTAGTGGGTGTAGGATAGTGTTAATGTGCGGGGATCGCTGGGCGGCACGTCCTTGGAGGGCCGAAAAGGCCTGTTTCCGGCTGTATATATATGATATGATATGATTATGGTCTAGCTTCTCAAGCGTTGTGGAATACCCGAATAGAGCGGCTTCAGGGTCCGGAGTGAAAGTGAACGTTTGAAACAGTGGGGTGCCATTGAAATAAAAGACACCAAAAGTTGTGAAGTTTTGGACAAGTCCAAAAGTGGCGAGCGAGTGGACCCTCAGCGGTCTTGCATCTATTACACAGAGGTGAGAGATCAGGAGAGGTTTTATGCAGCTTAACCTTAGAGTAGTGTAATCTGTGTATAACCTTGAATTGAATCAGTTGTAGCCTGAGAATTAATAATAATAATAATAATAATACATTTTATTTATATAGCGCTTTTCATACACTCAAAGACGCTTTACAGAGATTTCCAGAACATAGGGGAAATTAATAAATAGATAAATAAGTCAATAAATAAACGAACAGAGAAAGGAGACAGTAGGTGAGGTGACCTTCAGTGGTTGAAGGCAGTGCTGAACAGGTGAGACTTCAGCGATGTTTTGAATGTGGTGAGTGTGGAGGAGTCTCTGACGGTGAGTTCCATAGGGTGGGAGCAGCCATGGAGAAAGCCCTGGATCTGAGTTTGGTCCGGATGTGGGGGGGTGGACAGGAGATTGGCAGGGGCAGAGCGGAGGGTGCAGGTGGGAGTGTGCCTGTGGAGGAGGTCGGTCAGGTAGGATGGGGCCAGGTTATGGAGGGCTTTGTAGGTGATGAGGAGGATTTTGTACTGGATTCTCTGGGGGATGGGGGAGCCAGTGGAGTTTGTAAAGGACGGGGGTGTGATATGGTCACGGATCGGGGAGTGGGTGAGTAGACGGGCAGCGGAGTTTTGAATGTATTGAAGTTTACTGATGATTTTTGAGGGTGAGCCATAGAGGAGGCTGTTGCAGTAGTCCAGACGGGAGGTGATGAAGGCGTGGATGAGGGTTTCTGCAGCTGTGGAGGAGAGGGACGGACGGAGACGGGCAATGTTTTTGAGGTGGAAGAAGGCTGTCTTTGTGATGTGTTTGATGTGTTTGTCGAAGGAGAGGGTTTGATCAAGGATGATTCCAAGATTCCGGATGTGAGGTGAGGTGGATACTGGGAGACCATCAATGTTGAGGATGAAGTTTTGGATGGAGTTTTTACGTTGAAGAACTTCTGAGGGTTGCCAGACAATTCGTATCTCAACCTCTCTACGCGTGAAATGCCCATTAATTCTCTTAACCAAGTCTCAAACTGAGGAGCAGAGTCTGATTTCCATAGTTTCAAAAATGCATCTGTTGGCAATTACCATACCATCAACCAAGATTGTGCGAGCATTATTGGGCGGCACGCTAGCGCAGCGGTAGAGTTGCCGCTTTACAGCGAATGCTCAGGTTCGATCCTGACTACGGGTGCTGCACTGTACGGAGTTTGTACGTTCTCTCCCCGTGACCTGCGTGGGTTTTCTCCGAGATCTTCGGTTTCCCCCCGCACTCCAAAGACGTACAGGTATGTAGGTTAATTGGCTGGGTAAATGTAAAAATTGTCCCTAGTGGGGTGTAGGATAGTGTTAATGTGCGGGGATCGCTGGGCGGCACGGACTTGGAGGGCCGAAAAGGCCTGTTTCCGGCTGTATATATATGATATGATATGATTATGGTCTAGCTTCTCAAGCGTTGTGGAATACCCGAATAGAGCGGCTTCAGGGTCCGGAGTGAAAGTGACCGTTTGAAACAGTGGGGTGCCATTGAAATAAAAGACACCAAAAGTTGTGAAGTTTTGGACAAGTCCAAAAGTGGTGAGCGAGTGGACCCTCAGCGGTCTTGCATCTATTACACAGAGGTGAGAGATCAGGAAAGGTTTTATGCAGCTTAACCTTAGAGTAGTGTAATCTGTGTATAACCTTGAATTGAATCAGTTGTAGCCTGAGAATTAATAATAATAATAATATTAATACATTACATTTACATAGCGCTTTTCATACACTCAAAGACGCTTTACAGAGATTTCGAGAACATAGGGGAAATTAATAAATAGATAAATAAGTCAATAAGTAAACGAACAGAGAAAGGAGACAGAGGGTGAGGTGACCTTCAGTGGTTGAAGGCAGTGCTGAACAGGTGAGACTTCAGCGATGTTTTGAATGTGGTGAGTGTGGAGGAGTCTCTGACGGTGAGTTCCATAGGGTGGGAGCAGCGATGGAGAAAGCCCTGGATCTGAGTTTGGTCCGGATGTGGGGGGGTGGACAGGAGATTGGCAGCGGCAGAGCGGAGGGTGCAGGTGGGAGTGTGCCTGTGGAGGAGGTCGGTCAGGTAGGATGGGGCCAGGTAATGGAGGGCTTTGTAGGTGATGAGGAGGATTTTGTACTGGATTCTCTGGGGGATGGGGAGCCAGTGGAGTTTGTAAAGGACGGGGGTGTGATATGGTCACGGATCGAGGTGTGGGTGAGTAGACGGGCAGCGGAGTTTTGAATGTATTGAAGTTTACTGATGATTTTTGAGGGTGAGCCATAGAGGAGGCTGTTGCAGTAGTCCAGACGGGAGGTGATGAAGGCGTGGATGAGGGTTTCTGCAGCTGTGGAGGAGAGGGACGGACGGAGACGGGCGATGTTTTTGAGGTGGAAGAAGGCTGTCTTTGTGATGTGTTTGATGTGTTTGTCGAAGGAGAGGGTTTGATCAAAGGATGATTCCAAGATTCCGGATGTGAGGTGAGGGTGGAGACTGGGAGACCATCAATGTTGAGGATGAAGTTTTGGATGAAGTTTTTACGTTGAAGAACTTCTGAGGGTTGCCAGACAATTCGTATCTCAGCCTCTCTACGCGTAAAATGCCCATTAATTCTCTTAACCAAGTCTCAAACTGAGGAGCAGAGTCTGATTTCCATAGTTTCAAAAATGCATCTGTTGGCAATTACCGTACCATCAACCAAGATTGTGCGAGCATTATTGGGCGGCACGCTAGCGCAGCGGTAGAGTTGCCGCTTTACAGCGAATGCTCAGGTTCGATCCTGACTACGGGTGCTGCACTGTAAGGAGTTTGTACGTTCTCCCCGTGACCTGCGTGGGTTTTCTCCGAGATCTTCCGTTTCCCCCCACACTCCAAAGACGTACAGGTTATGTAGGTTAATTGGCTGGGTAAATGTGAAAAATTGTCCCTAGTGGGTGTAGGATAGTGTTAATGTACGGGGATCGCTGGGCGGCACGGACTTGGAGGGCCGAAAAGGCCTGTTTCCGGCTGTATATATATGATATGATATGATTATGTTCTAGCTTCTCAAGCGTTGTGGAATACCCGAATAGAGCGGCTTCAGGGTCCGGAGTGAAAGTGACGTTTAAAACAGTGGGGTGCCATTGAAATAAAAGACACCAAAAGTTGTGAAGTTTTGGACAAGTCCAAAAGTGGCGAGCGAGTGGACCCTCAGCGGTCTTGCATCTATTACACAGAGGTGAGAGATCAGGAAAGGTTTTATGCAGCTTAACCTTAGAGTAGTGTAATCTGTGTACAACCTTGAATTGAATCAGTTGTAGCCTGAGAATTAATAATAATAATAATAATAATAATACATTTTATTTATAAAGCGCTTTTCATACACTCAAAGACGCTTTACAGAGATTTCGAGAACATAGGGGAAATGAATAAATAGATAAATAAGTCAATGAATAAACGAACAGAGAAAGGAGACAGTAGGTGAGGTGACCTTCAGTGGTTGAAGGCAGTGCTGAACAGGTGAGACTTCAGCGATGTTTTGAATGTGGTGAGTGTGGAGGAGTCTCTGACGGTGAGTTCCATAGGGTGGGAGCAGCGATGGAGAAAGCCCTGGATCTGAGTTTGGTCCGGATGTGGGGGGATAGGAGATTGGCAGCGGCAGAGCGGAGGGTGCAGGTGGGAGTGTGCCTGTGGAGGAGGTCGGTCAGGTAGGATGGGGCCAGGTTATGGAGGGGCTTTGTAGGTCATGAGGGGGATTTTGTACTGGATTCTCTGGGGGATGGGGAGCCAGTGGAGTTTATAAAGGACGGGGGTGATATGGTCACGGATCGGGGTGTGTGTGAGTAGACGGGCAGCGGAGTTTTGAATGTATTGAAGTTTACTGATGATTTTTGAGGGTGAGCCATAGAGGAGGCTGTTGCTGTAGTCCAGACGGGAGGTGATGAAGGCGTGGATGAGGGTTTCTGCAGCTGTGGAGGAGAGGGACGGACGGAGACGGGCGATGTTTTTGAGGTGGAAGAAGGCTGTCTTTGTGATGTGTTTGATGTGTTTGTCGAAGGAGAGGGTTTGATCAAAGGATGATTCCAAGATTCCGGATGTGAGGGGAGGGTGGATACTGGGAGACCATCAATGTTGAGGATGAAGTTTTGGATGAAGTTTTTACGTTGAAGAACTTCTGAGGGTTGCCAGACAATTCGTATCTCAACCTCTCTACGCGTAAAATGCCCATTAATTCTCTTAACCAAGTCTCAAACTGAGGAGCAGAGTCTGATTTCCATAGTTTCAAAAATGCATCTGTTGGCAATTACCGTACCATCAACCAAGATTGTGCGAGCATTATTGGGCGGCACGCTAGCGCAGCGGTAGAGTTGCTGCTTTACAGCGAATGCAGCGCCGGAGACTCAGGTTCGATCCTGACTACGGGTGCTGCACTGTAAGGAGTTTGTACGTTCTCTCCCCGTGACCTGCGTGGGTTTTCTCCGAGATCTTCGGTTTCCTCCCACACTCCAAAGACGTGCAGGTATGTAGGTTAATTGGCTGGGTAAATGTAAAAATTGTCCTTAGTGGGTGTAGGATAGTGTTAATGTACGGGGATCGCTGGGCGGCACGGACTTGGAGGGCCGAAAAGGCCTGTTTCCGGCTGTATATATATGATATGATATGATTATGGTCTAGCTTCTCAAGCGTTGTGGAATACCCGAATAGAGCGGCTTCAGGGTCCGGAGTGAAAGTGACGTTTGAAACAGTGGGGTGCCATTGAAATAAAAGACACCAAAAGTTGTGAAGTTTTGGACAAGTCCAAAAGTGGCGAGCGAGTGGACCCTCAGCGGTCTTGCATCTATTACACAGAGGTGAGAGATCAGGAGAGGTTTTATGCAGCTTAACCTTAGAGTAGTGTAATCTGTGTATAACCTTGAATTGAATCAGTTGTAGCCTGAGAATTAATAATAATAATAATAATACATTTTATTTATATAGCGCTTTTCATACACTCAAAGACGCTTTACAGAGATTTCGAGAACATAGGGGAAATTAATAAATAGATAAATAAGTCAATAAATAAACGAACAGAGAAAGGAGACAGTAGGTGAGGTGACCTTCAGTGGTTGAAGGCAGTGCTGAACAGGTGAGACTTCAGCGATGTTTTGAATGTGGTGAGTGTGGAGGAGTCTCTGACGGTGAGTTCCATAGGGTGGGAGCAGCGATGGAGAAAGCCCTGGATCTGAGTTTGGTCCGGATGTGGGGGGGTGGACAGGAGATTGGCAGTGGCAGAGCGGAGGGTGCAGGTGGGAGTGTGTGCCTGTGGAGGAGGTCGGTCAGGTAGGATGGGGCCAGGTTATGGAAGGCTTTGTAGGTGATGAGGAGGATTTTGTACTGGATTCTCTGGGGGATGGGGAGCCAGTGGAGTTTGTAAAGGACGGGGGTGTGATATGGTCACGGATCGGGGTGTGGGTGAGTAGACGGGCAGCGGAGTTTTGGATGTATTGAAGTTTACTGATGATTTTTGAGGGTGAGCCATAGAGGAGGCTGTTGCAGTAGTCCAGACGGGAGGTGATGAAGGCGTGGATGAGGGTTTCTGCAGCTGTGGAGGAGAGGGACGGACGGAGACGGGCGATGTTTTTGAGGTGGAAGAAGGCTGTCTTTGTGATGTGTTTGATGTGTTTGTCGAAGGAGAGGGTTTGATCAAAGGATGATTCCAAGATTCCGGATGTGAGGGGAGGGTGGATACTGGGAGACCATCAATGTTGAGGATGAAGTTTTGGATGAAGTTTTTACGTTGAAGAACTTCTGAGGGTTGCCAGACAATTCGTATCTCAACCTCTCTACGCGTGAAATGCCCATTAATTCTCTTAACCAAGTCTCAAACTGAGGAGCAGAGTCTGATTTCCATAGTTTCAAAAATGCATCTGTTGGCAATTACCATACCATCAACCAAGATTGTGCGAGCATTATTGGGCGGCACGCTAGCGCAGCGGTAGAGTTGCCGCTTTACAGCGAATGCTCAGGTTCGATCCTGACTACGGGTGCTGCACTGTAAGGAGTTTGTACGTTCTCCCCGTGACCTGCGTGGGTTTTCTCCGAGATCTTCGGTTTCCCCCCACACTCCAAAGACGTACAGGTATGTAGGTTAATTGGCTGGGTAAATGTAAAAAATTGTCCCTAGTGGGTGTAGGATAGTGTTAATGTACGGGGATCGCTGGGCGGCACGGACTTGGAGGGCCGAAAAGGCCTGTTTCCGGCTGTATATATATGATATGATATGATTATGGTCTAGCTTCTCAAGCGTTGTGGAATACCCGAATAGAGCGGCTTCAGGGTCCGGAGTGAAAGTGACCGTTTGAAACAGTGGGGTGCCATTGAAATAAAAGACACCAAAAGTTGTGAAGTTTTGGACAAGTCCAAAAGTGGTGAGCGAGTGGACCCTCAGCGGTCTTGCATCTATTACACAGAGGTGAGAGATCAGGAGAGGTTTTATGCAGCTTAACCTTAGAGTAGTGTAATCTGTGTATAACCTTGAATTGAATCAGTTGTAGCCTGAGAATTAATAATAATAATAATAATAATAATACATTTTATTTATATAGCGCTTTTCATACACTCAAAGACGCTTTACAGAGATTTCGAGAACATAGGGGAAATTAATAAATAGATAAATAAGTCAATAAATAAACGAACAGAGAAAGGAGACAGTAGGTGAGGTGACCTTCAGTGGTTGAAGGCAGTGCTGAACAGGTGAGACTTCAGCGATGTTTTGAATGTGGTGAGTGTGGGGGAGTCTCTGACGGTGAGTTCCATAGGGTGGGAGCAGCGATGGAGAAAGCCCTGGATCTGAGTTTGGTCCGGATGTGGGGGGGTGGACAGGAGATTGGCAGCGGCAGAGCGGAGGGTGCAGGTGGGAGTGTGCCTGTGGAGGAGGTCGGTCAGGTAGGATGGGGCCAGGTTATGGAGGGCTTTGTAGGTTATGAGGAGGATTTTGTACTGGATTCTCTGGGGGATGGGGAGCCAGTGGAGTTTGTAAAGGACGGGGGTGTGATATGGTCACGGATCGGGGTGTGTGTGAGTAGACGGGCAGCGGAGTTTTGGATGTATTGAAGTTTACTGATGATTTTTGAGGGTGAGCCATAGAGGAGGCTGTTGCAGTAGTCCAGACGGGAGGTGATGAAGGCGTGGATGAGGGTTTCTGCAGCTGTGGAGGAGAGGGATGGACGGAGACGGGCAATGTTTTTGAGGTGGAAGAAGGCTGTCTTTGTGATGTGTTTGATGTGTTTGTCGAAGGAGAGGGTTTGATCAAAGGATGATTCCAAGATTCCGGATGTGAGGTGAGGGTGGAGACTGGGAGACCATCAATGTTGAGGATGAAGTTTTGGGTGGAGTTTTTACGTTGAAGAACTTCTGAGGGTTGCCAGACAATTCGTATCTCAACCTCTCTACGCGTAAGATGCCCATTAATTCTCTTAACCAAGTCTCAAACTGAGGAGCAGAGTCTGATTTCCATAGTTTCAAAAATGCATCTGTTGGCAATTACCATACCATCAACCAAGATTGTGCGAGCATTATTGGGCGGCACGCTAGCGCAGCGGTAGAGTTGCCGCTTTACAGCGAATGCTCAGGTTCGATCCTGACTACGGGTGCTGCACTGTAAGGAGTTTGTACGTTCTCCCCGTGACCTGCGTGGGTTTTCTCCGAGATCTTCGGTTTCCCCCCACACTCCAAAGACGTACAGGTATGTAGGTTAATTGGCTGGGTAAATGTAAAAAATTGTCCCTAGTGGGGTGTAGGATAGTGTTAATGTACGGGGATCGCTGGGCGGCACGGACTTGGAGGGCCGAAAAGGCCTGTTTCCGGCTGTATATATATATGATATGATATGATTATGGTCTAGCTTCTCAAGCGTTGTGGAATACCCGAATAGAGCGGCTTCAGGGTCCGGAGTGAAAGTGACGTTTGAAACAGTGGGGTGCCATTGAAATAAAAGACACCAAAAGTTGTGAAGTTTTGGACAAGTCCAAAAGTGGTGAGCGAGTGGACCCTCAGCGGTCTTGCATCTATTACACAGAGGTGAGAGATCAGGAAAGGTTTTATGCAGCTTAACCTTAGAGTAGTGTAATCTGTGTATAACCTTGAATTGAATCAGTTGTAGCCTGAGAATTAATAATAATAATAATATTAATACATTACATTTATATAGCGCTTTTCATACACTCAAAGACGCTTTACAGAGATTTCGAGAACATAGGGGAAATTAATAAATAGATAAATAAGTCAATAAGTAAACGAACAGAGAAAGGAGACAGTAGGTGAGGTGACCTTCAGTGGTTGAAGGCAGTGCTGAACAGGTGAGACTTCAGCGATGTTTTGAATGTGGTGAGTGTGGAGGAGTCTCTGACGGTGAGTTCCATAGGGTGGGAGCAGCGATGGAGAAAGCCCTGGATCTGAGTTTAGTCCGGATGTGGGGGGGGTGGACAGGAGATTGGCAGCGGCAGAGCGGAGGGTGCAGGTGGGAGTGTGTGCCTGTGGAGGAGGTCGGTCAGGTAGGATGGGGCCAGGTTATGGAGGGCTTTGTAGGTGATGAGGAGGATTTTGTACTGGATTCTCTGGGGGATGGGGAGCCAGTGGAGTTTGTAAAGGACGGGGGTGTGATATGGTCACGGATCGGGGTGTGGGTGAGTAGACGGGCAGCGGAGTTTTGAATGTATTGAAGTTTACTGATGATTTTTGAGGGTGAGCCATAGAGGAGGCTGTTGCAGTAGTCCAGACGGGAGGTGATGAAGGCGTGGATGAGGGTTTCTGCAGCTGTGGAGGAGAGGGACGGACGGAGACGAGCAATGTTTTTGAGGTGGAAGAAGGCTGTCTTTGTGATGTGTTTGATGTGTTTGTCGAAGGAGAGGGTTTGATCAAAGGATGATTCCAAGATTCCGGATGTGAGGTGAGGTGGATACTGGGAGACCATCAATGTTGAGGATGAAGTTTTGGATGGAGTTTTTACGTTGAAGAACCTCTGAGGGTTGCCAGACAATTCATATCTCAACCTCTCTACGCGTAAAATGCCCATTAATTCTCTTAACCAAGTCTCAAACTGAGGAGCAGAGTCTGATTTCCATAGTTTCAAAAATGCATCTGTTGGCAATTACCGTACCATCAACCAAGATTGTGCGAGCATTATTGGGCGGCACGCTAGCGCAGCGGTAGAGTTGCCGCTTTACAGCGAATGCTCAGGTTCGATCCTGACTACGGGCGCTGCACTGTAAGGAGTTTGTACGTTCTCCCCGTGACCTGCGTGGGTTTTCTCCGAGATCTTCGGTTTCCCCCCACACTCCAAAGACGTACAGGTATGTAGGTTAATTGGCTGGGTAAATGTAAAAATTGTCCCTAGTGGGTGTAGGATAGTGTTAATGTGCGGGGATCGCTGGGCGGCACGGACTTGGAGGGCCGAAAAGGCCTGTTTCCGGCTGTATATATATGATATGATATGATTATGGTCTAGCTTCTCAAGCGTTGTGGAATACCCGAATAGAGCGGCTTCAGGGTCCGGAGTGAAAGTGAACGTTTGAAACAGTGGGGTGCCATTGAAATAAAAGACACCAAAAGTTGTGAAGTTTTGGACAAGTCCAAAAGTGGTGAGCGAGTGGACCCTCAGCGGTCTTGCATCTGTTACACAAAGGTGAGAGATCAGGAAAGGTTTTATGCAGCTTAACCTTAGAGTAGTGTAATCTGTGTATAACCTTGAATTGAATCAGTTGTAGCCTGAGAATTAATAATAATAATAATAATAATACATTTCATTTACATAGCGCTTTTCATACACTCAAAGACGCTTTACAGAGATTTCGAGAACATAGGGGAAATTAATAAATAGATAAATAAGTCAATAAGTAAACGAACAGAGAAAGGAGACAGTAGGTGAGGTGACCTTCAGTGGTTGAAGGCAGTGCTGAACAGGTGAGACTTCAGCGATGTATTGAATGTGGTGAGTGTGGAGGAGTCTCTGACGGTGAGTTCCATAGGGTGGGAGCAGCGATGGAGAAAGCCCTGGATCTGAGTTTGGTCCGGATGTGGGGGGGTGGACAGGAGATTGGCAGCGGCAGAGCGGAGGGTGCAGGTGGGAGTGTGCCTGTGGAGGAGGTCGGTCAGGTAGGATGGGGCCAGGTTATGGAGGGCTTTGTAGGTGATGAGGAGGATTTTGTACTGGATTCTCTGGGGGATGGGGGAGCCAGTGGAGTTTGTAAAGGACGGGGGTGTGATATGGTCACGGATCGGGGTGTGTGTGAGTAGACGGGCAGCGGAGTTTTGAATGTATTGAAGTTTACTGATGATTTTTGAGGGTGAGCCATAGAGGAGGCTGTTGCAGTAGTCCAGACGGGAGGTGATGAAGGCGTGGATGAGGGTTTCTGCAGCTGTGGAGGAGAGGGACGGACGGAGACGGGCAATGTTTTTGAGGTGGAAGAAGGCTGTCTTTGTGATGTGTTTGATGTGTTTGTCGAAGGAGAGGGTTTGATCAAGGATGATTCCAAGATTCCGGATGTGAGGTGAGGTGGATACTGGGAGACCATCAATGTTGAGGATGAAGTTTTGGATGAAGTTTTTACGTTGAAGAACTTCTGAGGGTTGCCAGACAATTCATATCTCAACCTCTCTACGCGTGAAATGCCCATTAATTCTCTTAACCAAGTCTCAAACTGAGGAGCAGAGTCTGATTTCCATAGTTTCAAAAATGCATCTGTTGGCAATTACCATACCATCAACCAAGGTTGTGCGAGCATTATTGGGCGTCACGGTAGCGCAGCGGTAGAGTTGCTGCTTTACAGCGAATGCAGCGCCGGAGACGCAGGTTCGATCCTGACTACGGGTGCCGCACTGTACGGAGTTTGTACGTTCTCCCCGTGACCTGCGTGGGTTTTCTCCGAGATCTTCGGTTTCCTCCCACACTCCAAAGACGTACAGGTTTGTAGGTTAATTGGCTGGGTAAATGTAAAAATTGTCCCTAGTGGGTGTAGGATAGTGTTAATGTACGGGGATCACTGGGCGGCGCGGACTTGGAGGGCCGAAAAGGCCTGTTTCCGGCTGTATATATATGATATGATATGATTATGGTCTAGCTTCTCAAGCGTTGTGGAATACCCGAATAGAGCGGCTTCAGGGTCCGGAGTGAAAGTGACCGTTTGAAACAGTGGGGTGCCATTGAAATAAAAGACACCAAAAGTTGTGAAGTTTTGGACAAGTCCAAAAGTGGTGAGCGAGTGGACCCTCAGCGGTCTTGCATCTATTACACAGAGGTGAGAGATCAGGAGAGGTTTTATGCAGCTTAACCTTAGAGTAGTGTAATCTGTGTATAACCTTGAATTGAATCAGTTGTAGCCTAGAATTAATAGAACAGGATTTTATACTTTTCAGTACTTCCTTCCAGACATCGTCATCAATTTCAATGTTAAGGGCTTCTTCCCAGGTTTGTTTTACTTTTAAAGTAGATTTACCTAGTTTGTTTGAAAAGATACCTACAAACGATGAGATTAGGTTCTTTGCTTCCGGGGGTCCCAGCGAAATTTTGGACAACGAGTCGTCTTCGGGCAGGGACTCAAAAAGCGAATTGTTTTGTCGAACATAATTTCTCAGCTGTGAGTACCTGAAGAATTGAGTTTTGGGCAATGAGAACTTGGATTGTAGCTGATCAAATGATGCAAGGTGTCTATTTATGTAAAGATCTCTTATTGTGACTATCCCTTTACAGCTCCATTCTTTGAATGCTGTGTCTGTAAATGATGGGGGGGAAAGCGTGGTTATGCCAGATTGGGGCGTGCATTGACGTATTCGGAAGCTCACAAGCTTTCCTGACTTGGTGCCATGTTCTCTGAGCATTGGACCGAGTGAAGTGATCCTCTCTAAGAGAGGTGAGAGATCTGGGTAATGAAAAACGGAGAGCAGGGAGAGAAGTTTTTGGGGTTAAGCTTTTTTTCAATCGCCAGCCAAGGGGGCAGGTCATACCCAACACCCCCGTTCATATGCACACTGCCAGTATACCATGACTCTTAACATTGGCCGCCCAATAGTAATATAAAAAGCACGGTGACCCCAGTGCCCCCCGTGTTCCCTCGTTTTTTGAAGATAAGCTTTTGAGATCCTGTGTGCTTTATATCCCCAAATAGACAATAGACAATAGACAATAGGTGCAGGAGTAGGCCATTCAGCCCTTCGAGCCTGTACGCACCGCCATTCAATGCGATCATGGCTGATCACTCTCAATCAGTACCCGGTTCCTGCCTTCTCCCCCATACCCCCTCACTCCGCTATCCTTAAGAGCTCTATCCAGCTCTCTCTTGAAAGCATCCAACGAACTGGCCTCCACTGCCTTCTGAGGCAGAGAATTCCACACCTTCACCACCCTCTGACTGAAAAAGTTCTTCCTCATCTCCGTTCTAAATGGCCGACCCCTTATTCTCAAACTGTGGCCCCTTGTTCTGGACTCCCCCAACATTGGGAACATGTTTCCTGCCTCTAATGTGTCCAATCCCCTAATTATCTTATATGTTTCAATAAGATCCCCCCTCATCCTTCTAAATTCCAGTGTATACAAGCCCAATCGCTCCAGCCTTTCAACATACGACAGTCCCGCCATTCCGAAGACGAAATTGCTGAGCATTTGGATAGCAGTAACGGGATCGTTCCGAGTCAGCATGGATTTACGAAGGGGAAATCATGCTTGACAAATCTACTGGAATTTTTTGAGGATGTAACTAGGAAAATTGACAAGGGAGAGTCAGTGGATGTGGTGTACCTCGACTTTCAGAAAGCCTTCGACAAGGTCCCACATAGGAGATTAGTGGGCAAAATTAGGGCACATGGTATTGGGGGTAGGGTACTGACATGGATAGAAAATTGGTTAACAGACAGAAAGCAAAGAGTGGGGATAAATGGGTCCCTTTCGGAATGGCAGGTAGTGACCAGTGGGGTACCGCAAGGTTCGGTGCTGGGACCCCAGCTATTTACGATATACATTAATGACTTAGACGGAGGGATTAAAAGTACCATTAGCAAATTTGCAGATGATACTAAGTTGGGGGGTAGTGTGAATTGTGAGGAAGATGCAATAAGGCTGCAGGGTGACCTGGACAGGTTGTGTGAGTGGGCGGATACATGGCAGATGCAGTTTAATGTAGATAAGTGTGAGGTTATTCACTTTGGAAGTAAGAATAGAAAGGCAGATTATTATCTGAATGGTGTCAAGTTAGGAGGAGGGGGAGTTCAACGAGATCTGGGTGTCCTAGTGCATCAGTCAATGAAAGGAAGCATGCAGGTACAGCAGGCAGTGAAGAAAGCCAATGGCATGTTGGCCTTCGTAACAAGAGGAGTTGAGTATAGGAGCAAAGAGGTCCTTCTACAGTTGTACAGGGCCCTGGTGAGACCGCACCTGGAGTACTGTGTGCAGTTTTGGTCTCCAAATTTGAGGAAGGATATTCTTGCTATTGAGGGCGTGCAGCGTAGGTTCACTAGGTTAATTCCCGGAATGGCGGGACTGTCGTATGTTGAAAGGCTGGAGCGATTGGGCTTGTATACACTGGAATTTAGAAGGATGAGGGGGGATCTTATTGAAACATATAAGATAATTAGGGGATTGGACACATTAGAGGCAGATAACATGTTCCCAATGTTGGGGGAGTCCAGAACAAGGGGCCACAGTTTGAGAATAAGGGGTAGGCCATTTAGAACGGAGATGAGGAAGAACTTTTTCAGTCAGAGGGTGGTGAAGGTGTGGAATTCTCTGCCTCAGAAGGCAGTGGAGGCCAGTTCGTTGGATGCTTTCAAGAGAGAGCTGGATAGAGCTCTTAAGGATAGCGGAGTGAGGGGGTATGGGGAGAAGGCAGGAACGGGGTACTGATTGATAGTGATCAGCCATGATCGCATTGAATGGCGGTGCGTACAGGCTCGAAGGGCTGAATGGCCTACTCCTGCACCTATTGTCTATTGTCTATTGTCTATTGTCTATTGATAGGCAACGTTCTCCATTTCTCTATGTTCTCCTGTAGCTTGTTCAACCTTTCGGTAACGTTAATTTTAAAAAGGGTCTTGGGGGTTTTTTTTAGATATTTTAATGCCCAGATATTTTATACTGTCCGGATTTGTTTTAAACTGCATGTTGGCTAAGAATACAGGGTCTAATTGATGCTGTCATCGATATAAGTTCACTCTTCTGCCAGTTTATAGTGTAACCTGAGACAATAGACAATAGACAATAGACAATAGGTGCAGGAGTAGGCCATTCAGCCCTTCGAGCCTGTACGCACCGCCATTCAATGCGATCATGGCTGATCACTCTCAATCAGTACCCCGTTCCTGCCTTCTCCCCATACCCCCTCACTCCGCTATCCTTAAGAGCTCTATCCAGCTCTCTCTTGAAAGCTCGCCAAAGGAATTAATAAGCTGGAATAGGTAAGGGACAGAATCATCATATCATATCATATATCTACAGCCGGAAACAGGCCTTTTCGGCCCTCCAAGTCCGTGCCGCCCAGCGATCCCCGTACATTAACACTATCCTACACCCCACTAGGGACAATTTTTACATTTACCCAGCCAATTAACCTACATACCTGTACGTCTTTGGAGTGTGGGGGGAAACCGAAGATCTCGGAGAAAACCCACGCAGCAGGTCACGGGGAGAACGTACAAACTCCTTACAGTGCAGCGCCCGTAGTCAGGATCGAACCTGCGTCTCCGGCGCTGCGTTCGCTGTAAAGCAGCAACTCTACCGCTGCGCCACCGAATGTTCAGGGTCAGATACAAAGACGGCAATATCATCCGCATAAAGCGAAATCCTATGTTCCACCCCACCCAGTATTATCGGTTCTATAAGTGCATGCCCTCTTATGCCGATTGCCAGCGGCTCAATGGCTAACGCAAAGAGGAACGGCGAGAGGGGGGCAGCCCTGTCGCGTACCCCTCTGAAGGGCAAAAGGGGGGTGACCTACCCTGGTTTGTGAGTATGGAAGCGGTGGGATGAGCATATTATAAGACGGACCCAGGAAATAAAAGAGGCTCCAAGACCAAACTCTTCCAGCACTCTGAGTAAATATCCCCACTCAACCTGATCGAAAGCTTCTTCTGCGTCTGAACACAGAATGGATTGTTTGGAAGAACTATCGAATTTGTGCTACATAATGTTCATTACTCTTCTAACATTAAAGAAAGAGAACCTATTGGGGATGAACCCGGTCTGATCCGTATGGATAATGGATTCTATACACTTATTTAGTCTAGTCGCCATTATCTTGAAATCCAAATGAAGCATAGAAATTGGTCGGTATGAGGAGGGATTGGTCTCATCCCTGCCTTGTTCCAATAGGTCGCTGTCTTCATCGAAGAGCGAACTTTGCGGAGTTTTTCCTAATGAATTAAACAAACTAATTTGCCAAAGGCCTCGCGTGTGAACGCATTTACACACTCAACTCGCACACTGCATCTCTGGACTAAACTAGTGCACCAACGGGCGATCGCCGGCCGCCACGGGCTCGGTGGGCCGAAGGGCCTGTTCCAAGATGGCCGACTTTTGCCTCCTGTTTCCGCGCTGTGTCTCCGAACTAAACCAGTGCACGAACAGGCGATCGCCGGCCGGCACGGGCTCGGCGGGCCGAAGGGCCTGTTTCCGCACTGTGTCTCCAAACTAAACCAGTGCACGAACGGGCGATCGCCGGCCGGCACGGGCTCGGTGGGCCGAAGGGCCTGTTTCCGCGCTGTGTCTCCAAACTAAACAAGTGCACAAACGGGCGATCGCCGGCCGGCACGGGCTCGGTGGGCCGAAGGGCCTGTTTCCGCACTGTATCTCCAAACTAGAAGTAAAGACTGGGGCAGGGCCAAGTTGGGGTGGGACCGCCTCTTGTGGGCTAGCATGTCTAGGAGGGGCTGAATGGTCTTCTCCTGGGCTCCACGACTGGACGACTGGAAATGGGCTAGGGAGGCAAGGGGGGGGGGGGAGGGGGGGGGAAGGCCTGTCCATCTTCTCAAACGTTGAACGAACCATCTGGGGATTGGGCTAGCAGGGGCTAGAAGGGATTAAATGGCCTCTCAATCTTCTCAAACATTGAATGACAATCTTGGGATTGGGCTAGTAGGGGTTAGAAGGGGTGAATGTCCTCTCAATATTCTGAAACATTGAGGGGACCATCTTGAGATTGGGCTAGAAGGGTGTGAATGGCCTCTATTTTCTCAAACGTAGATGGGCCATCTTGGAATGGGCTAGCAGGGGCTAGAAGGGGAGGAATGGTCTCTCAATCTTCTCAAATATTGAATGACCATTTTGGGATTGGGCTAGTAGGGGCTAGAAGGGGTGAATGTCCTCTGAATCCTTCTCAAACATTGAATGACAATATTGGGATTGGGCAAGTTGGGGCTAGAAGGGGGCGAATGGCCTCTCAATCTCAAACGATGGGATTGGGCTAGAAGGGTGTGAATGGCCTCTATTTTCTCAAACTTAGATGGGGCCATCTTGGGAATGGGCTAGCAGGGGCTAGAAGGGTTCAATGTCCTCTTAATCTTCTCAAACATTGATGTAACCATATTGGGATTAGGCTAGCAGAGCCAGAAGGGGAGGAACGGCCTGTTAATCTTCTCAAACATTGAATGGCCATCTTGGGATTGGGCTAGTAGGGGCTAGAAGGGGGAAAATGGCCTCTCAATCTCAAACATTGATGGAACCATCTTCGGAATTGGTGAGCAGATGCTAGAAGGGGTGAATGTCCTCTACACCTCAAACGTTGTTGGGACCACCTTTGGATTGGGCTAGTAGGCGGCTAGAAGGGGAGGAATGGCCTCTCAACCTCAAACTATCCTTGAAACATTTAGGCAAGGGGCTAGAAGGAGAGGAATGGTCCTCTCAATCTTCTCAAATATTGAATGACCATTTTGGGATTGGGCTAGCAGGGGATAGATGGGGTGAATGTCCTCCCCACCTTCTCAATCGTTGATGGGGCCATCTTGGGATTGGGCTAGGATGGAGGAATGTCCCGGGATCCTCTTCAAATTGGGCTAACAGGGGTTAGAAGGGGGTGAATGTCCTCTCTATTAACTCAAACATTGATGGGACCATTGTGGGATTGGGCTAGTAGGGGTTAGAAGGGGTGAATGTCCTCTCAATATTCTGAAACGTTGAGGGGACCATCTTGAAATTGGGCTAGAAGGGGGCGAATGGCTTCTCAACCTTCTCAAACATTGATCATCTTGGGAATGGGCTAGCAGGGGCTGGAAGCGGTGAATGTCCTTTCAATTTTCTCAAACGTTGAGGGGACCAAC
>NC_135991.1:17250718-17276056 GCF_053455715.1 Rhinoraja longicauda
TCTCTCTCTCTCTCTCCCGCTCTCTCTCTCTCTCTCCGTCTCCTACTAATTCATCTCTAATATTTTATAAACTAAACTCAACTAACTTTAATAAATGAACTCTCTCTCTCTCTCTCTCTCTCTCTCTCTCTCTCTCTCTCTCTCTCTCTTTCCCTCTCTCTCTCTCTCTCTCTCCCACTCTCTCTCTCTCTCTCTCTCTCTCTCTCTCCATCTCCTACTAATTCATCTCTAATATTTTATAAACTAAACTCAACTAACTTTAATAAATGAACTCACCCTCTCTCTCTCTCTCTCTCTCTCCCTCTCTCTCTCTCACTCTCTCTCTCCCGCTCTCTCTCTCTCTCTCTCCCTCTCTCTCTCTCTCTCTCTCCCTCCCTCTCTCCCTCTCTCTCTCTCTATCACCAATTCTCTAGAGAGTCACACCCTGGTCGACCCAGAACGACTTAGAAGTTTCAACAAACTTCCGTCCGTTCTCCGATAGGTCGTTGTCTTCTTAAATTTATTTTTAATTGTTATAATTGATTACAATGCATACAACATCATCAACAACAACAACAGTGAACCCCAATCCCACCCCTTCCCTACATAATCATGAAGACAAACAAACAAAAACCAACAAATATATAAATAAAAATGCATTTAAAAAAAAGATGACTACAATGGAACCAAAAATGACCAAAACACAAAAACATGAGGCAAGGTAATTTTCACAAGTTCTTCAACATAAAAACTCCATCCAAAACTTCATCCTCAACATTGATGGTCTCCCAGTCTCCAACCTCACCTCACATCCGGAATCTTGGAATCATCCTTTGATCAAACCCTCTCCTTCGACAAACACATCAAACACATCACAAAGACAGCCTTCTTCCACCTCAAAAACATCGCCCGTCTCCGTCCGTCCCTCTCCTCCACAGCTGCAGAAACCCTCATCCACGCCTTCATCACCTCCCGTCTGGACTACTGCAACAGCCTCCTCTATGGCGCACCCTCAAAAATCATCAGTAAACTTCAATACATTCAAAACTCCGCTGCCCGTCTACTCACCCACACCCCGATCCGTGACCATATCACACCCGTCCTTTACAAACTCCACTGGCTCCCCATCCCCCAGAGAATCCAGTACAAAATCCTCCTCATCACCTACAAAGCCCCTCCATAACCTGGCCCCATCCTACCTGACCGACCTCCTCCACAGGCACACTCCCCACCTGCACCCTCCGCTCTGCCGCTGCCAATCTCCTGTCCACCCCCCCACATCCGGACCAAACTCAGATCCAGGGCTTTCTCCATCGCTGCTCCCACCCTATGGAACTCACCGTCAGAGACTCCTCCACACTCACCACATTCAAAACATCGCTGAAGTCTCACCTGTTCAGCACTGCCTTCAACCACTGAAGGTCACCTCACCTACTGTCTCCTTTCTCTGTTCATTTATTTATTGACTTATTTATCTATTTATTAATTCCCCCTATGTTCTCGAAATCTCTGTAAAGCGTCTTTGAGTGTATGAAAAGCGCTATATAAATAAAATGTATTATTATTATTATTATTATTATTAATATGCTGCAGCACTGGGTTCCATATAATAATGGTGAGCGAGTGGACCCTCAGCGGTCTTGCATCTGATATGATTATGGTCTAGCTTCTCAAGCGTTGTGGAATACCCGAATAGAGCGGCTTCAGGGTCCGGAGTGAAAGTGAACGTTTGAAACAGTGGGGTGCCATTGAAATAAAAGACACCAAAAGTTGTGAAGTTTTGGACAAGTCCAAAAGTGGTGAGCGAGTGGACCCTCAGCGGTCTTGCATCTATTACACAGAGGTGAGAGATCAGGAGAGGTTTTATGCAGCTTAACCTTAGAGTAGTGTAATCTGTGTATAACCTTGAATTGAATCAGTTGTAGCCTGAGAATTATTAATAATAATAATACATTTTATTTATATAGCGCTTTTCATACACTCAAAGACGCTTTACAGAGATTTCGAGAACATAGGGGAAATTAATAAATAGATAAATAAGTCAATGAATAAACGAACAGAGAAAGGAGACAGAGGGTGAGGTGACCTTCAGTGGTTGAAGGCAGTGCTGAACAGGTGAGACTTCAGCGATGTTTTGAATGTGGTGAGTGTGGAGGAGTCTCTGACGGTGAGTTCCATAGGGTGGGAGCAGCGATGGAGAAAGCCCAGGGTCTGAGTTTGGTCCGGATGTGGGGGGACAGGAGATTGGCAGCGGCAGAGCGGAGGGTGCAGGTGGAGTGTGCCTGTGGAGGAGGTCGGTCAGGTAGGATGGGGCCAGGTTATGGAGGGCTTTGTAGGTGATGAGGAGGATTTTGTACTGGATTCTCTGGGGGATGGGGAGCCAGTGGAGTTTGTAAAGGACGGGGGTGATATGGTCACGGATCGGGGAGTGGGTGAGTAGACGGGCAGCGGAGTTTTGAATGTATTGAAGTTTACTGATGATTTTTGAGGGTGCGCCATAGAGGAGGCTGTTGCAGTAGTCCAGACGGGAGGTGATGAAGGCGTGGATGAGGGTTTCTGCAGCTGTGGAGGAGAGGGATGGACGGAGACGGGCGATGTTTTTGAGGTGGAAGAAGGCTGTCTTTGTGATGTGTTTGATGTGTTTGTCGAAGGAGAGGGTTGATCAAAGGATGATTCCAAGATTCCGGATGTGAGGTGAGGGTGGATACTGGGAGACCATCAATGTTGAGGATGAAGTTTTGGATGGAGTTTTTACGTTGAAGAACTTCTGAGGGTTGCCAGACAATTCGTATCTCAACCTCTCTACGCGTAAAATGCCCATTAATTCTCTTAACCAAGTCTCAAACTGAGGAGCAGAGTCTGATTTCCATAGTTTCAAAAATGCATCTGTTGGCAATTACCGTACCATCAACCAAGATTGTGCGAGCATTATTGGGCGGCACGCTAGCGCAGCGGTAGAGTTGCCACTTTACAGCGAATGCTCAGGTTCGATCCTGACTACGGGCACTGCACTGTAAGGAGTTTGTACGTTCTCCCCGTGACCTGCGTGGGTTTTCTCCGAGATCTTCGGTTTCCCCCCACACTCCAAAGACGTACAGGTATGTAGGTTAATTGGCTGGGTAAATGTAAAAAATTGTCCCTAGTGGGTGTAGGATAGTGTTAATGTACGGGGATCGCTGGGCGGCACGGACTTGGAGGGCCGAAAAGGCCTGTTTCCGGCTGTATATATATATGATATGATATGATTATGGTCTAGCTTCTCAAGCGTTGTGGAATACCCGAATAGAGCGGCTTCAGGGTCCGGAGTGAAAGTGACGTTTGAAACAGTGGGGTGCCATTGAAATAAAAGACACCAAAAGTTGTGAAGTTTTGGACAAGTCCAAAGTGGTGAGCGAGTGGACCCTCAGCGGTCTTGCATCTATTACACAGAGGTGAGAGATCAGGAGAGGTTTTATGCAGCTTAACCTTAGAGTAGTGTAATCTGTGTATAACCTTGAATTGAATCAGTTGTAGCCTGAGAATTAATAATAATAATAATACATTTTATTTATATAGCGCTTTTCATACACTCAAAGACGCTTTACAGAGATTTCGAGAACATAGGGGAAATTAATAAATAGATAAATAAGTCAATAAGTAAACGAACAGAGAAAGGAGACAGTAGGTGAGGTGACCTTCAGTGGTTGAAGGCAGTGCTGAACAGGTGAGACTTCAGCGATGTTTTGAATGTGGTGAGTGTGGAGGAGTCTCTGACGGTGAGTTCCATAGGGTGGGAGCAGCGATGGAGAAAGCCCTGGATCTGAGTTTGGTCCGGATGTGGGGGGGGTGGACAGGAGATTGGCAGCGGCAGAGCGGAGGGTGCAGGTGGGAGTGTGCCTGTGGAGGAGGTCGGTCAGGTAGAATGGGGCCAGGTTATGGAGGGCTTTGTAGGTCATGAGGAGGATTTTGTACTGGATTCTCTGGGGGATGGGGAGCCAGTGGAGTTTGTAAAGGACGGGGGTGATATGGTCACGGATCGGGGAGTGTGTGAGTAGACGGGCAGCGGAGTTTTGAATGTATTGAAGTTTACTGATGATTTTTGAGGGTGAGCCATAGAGGAGGCTGTTGCAGTAGTCCAGACGGGAGGTGATGAAGGCGTGGATGAGGGTTTCTGCAGCTGTGGAGGAGAGGGACGGACGGAGACGGGCAATGTTTTTGAGGTGGAAGAAGGCTGTCTTTGTGATGTGTTTGATGTGTTTGTCGAAGGAGAGGGTTTGATCAAAGGATGATTCCAAGATTCCGGATGTGAGGTGAGGGTGGAGACTGGGAGACCATCAATGTTGAGGATGAAGTTTTGGATGAAGTTTTTACGTTGAAGAACCTCTGAGGGTTGCCAGACAATTCATATCTCAACCTCTCTACGCGTAAGATGCCCATTAATTCTCTTAACCAAGTCTCAAACTGAGGAGCAGAGTCTGATTTCCATAGTTTCAAAAATGCATCTGTTGGCAATTACCATACCATAAACCAAGATTGTGCGAGCATTATTGGGCGGCACGCTAGCGCAGCGGTAGAGTTGCCGCTTTACAGCGAATGCTCAGGTTCGATCCTGACTACGGGTGCTGCACTGTAAGGAGTTTGTACGTTCTCTCCCCGTGACCTGCGTGGGTTTTCTCCGAGATCTTCGGTTTCCCCCCACACTCCAAAGACGTACAGGTATGTAGGTTAATTGGCTGGGTAAATGTAAAAATTGTCCCTAGTGGGTGTAGGATAGTGTTAATGTACGGGGATCGCTGGGCGGCACGGACTTGGAGGGCCGAAAAGGCCTGTTTCCGGCTGTATATATATGATATGATATGATTATGGTCTAGCTTCTCAAGCGTTGTGGAATACCCGAATAGAGCGGCTTCAGGGTCCGGAGTGAAAGTGACCGTTTGAAACAGTGGGGTGCCATTGAAATAAAAGACACCAAAAGTTGTGAAGTTTTGGACAAGTCCAAAAGTGGTGAGCGAGTGGACCCTCAGCGGTCTTGCATCTATTACACAGAGGTGAGAGATCAGGAGAGGTTTTATGCAGCTTAACCTTAGAGTAGTGTAATCTGTGTACAACCTTGAATTGAATCAGTTGTAGCCTGAGAATTAATAATAATAATAATACATTTCATTTATATAGCGCTTTTCATACACTCAAAGACGCTTTACAGAGATTTCGAGAACATAGGGGGAATTAATAAATAGATAAATAAGTCAATGAATAAACGAACAGAGAAAGGAGACAGTAGGTGAGGTGACCTTCAGTGGTTGAAGGCAGTGCTGAACAGGTGAGACTTCAGCGATGTTTTGAATGTGGTGAGTGTGGAGGAGTCTCTGACGGTGAGTTCCAGAGGGTGAGAGCAGCGATGGAGAAAGCCCTGGATCTGAGTTTGGTCCGGATGTGGGGGGGTGGACAGGAGATTGGCAGCGGCAGAGCGGAGGGTGCAGGTGGGAGTGTGCGCCTGTGGAGGAGGTCGGTCAGGTAGGATGGGGCCAGGTTATGGAGGGCTTTGTAGGTGATGAGGAGGATTTTGTACTGGATTCTCTGGGGGATGGGGGAGCCAGTGGAGTTTGTAAAGGACGGGGGTGTGATATGGTCACGGATCGGGGTGTGTGTGAGTAGACGGGCAGCGGAGTTTTGAATGTATTGAAGTTTACTGATGATTTTTGAGGGTGAGCCATAGAGGAGGCTGTTGCAGTAGTCCAGACGGGAGGTGATGAAGGCGTGGATGAGGGTTTCTGCAGCTGTGGAGGAGAGGGACGGACGGAGACGGGCGATGTTTTTGAGGTGGAAGAAGGCTGTCTTTGTGATGTGTTTGATGTGTTTGTCGAAGGAGAGGGTTTGATCAAAGGATGATTCCAAGATTCCGGATGTGAGGTGAGGGTGGATACTGGGAGACCATCAATGTTGAGGATGAAGTTTTGGATGGAGTTTTTACGTTGAAGAACCTCTGAGGGTTGCCAGACAATTCGTATCTCAACCTCTCTACGCGTAAAATGCCCATTAATTCTCTTAACCAAGTCTCAAACTGAGGAGCAGAGTCTGATTTCCATAGTTTCAAAAATGCATCTGTTGGCAATTACCGTACCATCAACCAAGATTGTGCGAGCATTATTGGGCGTCACGGTGGCGCAGCGGTAGAGTTGCCGCTTTACAGCGAATGCTCAGGTTCGATCCTGACTACGGGTGCTGCACTGTACGGAGTTTGTACGTTCTCTCCCCGTGACCTGCGTGGGTTTTCTCCGAGATCTTCGGTTTCCCCCCACACTCCAAAGACGTACAGGTATGTAGGTTAATTGGCTGGGTAAATGTAAAAAAATTGTCCCTAGTGGGGTGTAGGATAGTGTTAATGTACGGGGATCACTGGGCGGCACGGACTTGGAGGGCCGAAAAGGCCTGTTTCCGGCTGTATATATATGATATGATATGATTATCATATCATACATCAATTAACCTACATTATGGTCTAGCTTCTCAAGCGTTGTGGAATACCCGAATAGAGCGGCTTCAGGGTCCGGAGTGAAAGTGACCGTTTGAAACAGTGGGGTGCCATTGAAATAAAAGACACCAAAAGTTGTGAAGTTTTGGACAAGTCCAAAAGTGGTGAGCGAGTGGACCCTCAGCGGTCTTGCATCTATTACACAGAGGTGAGAGATCAGGAGAGGTTTTATGCAGCTTAACCTTAGAGTAGTGTAATCTGTGTATAACCTTGAATTGAATCAGTTGTAGCCTAGAATTAATAGAACAGGATTTTATACTTTTCAGTACTACCTTCCAGACATCGTCATCAATTTCAATGTTAAGGTCTTCTTGCCAGGTTTGTTTTACTTTTAAAGTAGATTTACCGAGTTTGTTTTAAAAAGATACCTACAAACGATGAGATTAGGTTCTTTGCTTCCGGGAGAGACCCAGCGAAATTTTGGACAACGAGTCGTCTTCGGGCAGGGACTCAAAAAGCGAATTGTTTTGTCGAACATAATTTCTCAGCTGTGAGTACCTGAAGAATTGAGTTTTGGGCAATGAGAACTTGGATTGCAGCTGATCAAATGATGCAAAGTGTCTATTTATGTAAAGATCTCTTATTGTGACTATCCCTTTACAGCTCCACTCTCTGAATGCTGTGTCTGTAAATGATGGGGGGGGAAAGCGTGGTTATGCCAGATTGGGGCGTGCATTGACGTATTCGGAAGCTCACAAGCTTTCCTGACTTGGTGCCATGTTCTCTGAGCATTGGACCGGGTGAAGTGATCCTCTCTAAGAGAGGTGAGAGATCTGGGTAATGAAAAACGGAGAGCAGGGAGAGAAGTTTTTGGGGTTAAGCTTTTTTTCAATCGCCAGCCAAGGGGGCAGGTCATACCCAACACCCCCGTTCATATGCACACTGCCAGTATACCATGACTCTTAACATTGGCCGCCCAATAGTAATATAAAAAGCACTGTAACCCCAGTGCCCCCCGTGTTCCCTCGTTTTTTGAAGATAAGCTTTTGAGATCCTGTGTGCTTTATATCCCCAAATAGACAATAGACAATAGACAATAGGTGCAGGAGTAGGCCATTCAGCCCTTCGAGCCAGCACCGCCATTCAATGCGATCATGGCTGATCACTATCAATCAGTACCCGGTTCCTGCCTTCTCCCCATACCCCCTCACTCCGCTATCCTTAAGAGCTCTATCCAGCTCTCTCTTGAAAGCATCCAACGAACTGGCCTCCACTGCCTTCTGAGGCAGAGAATTCCACACCTTCACCACCCTCTGACTGAAAAAGTTCTTCCTCATCTCCGTTCTAAATGGCCGACCCCTTATTCTCAAACTGTGGCCCCTTGTTCTGGACTCCCCCAACATTGGGAACATGTTTCCTGCCTCTAATGTGTCCAATCCCCTAATTATCTTATATGTTTCAATAAGATCCCCCCTCATCCTTCTAAATTCCAGTGTATACAAGCCCAATCGCTCCAGCCTTTCAACATACGACAGTCCCGCCATTCCGGGAATTAATCTAGTGAACCTACGCTGCACGCCCTCCATAGCAAGAATATCCTTCCTCAAATTTGGAGACCAAAACTGCACACAGTACTCCAGGTGCGGTCTCACCAGGGCCCGGTACAACTGCAGAAGGACCTCTTTGCTCCTATACTCAACTCCTCTTGTTACGGCATAAGGATAGAATCGATTAACTTAAAGTAGGATTCGGGGATAAAAACAGGGACATCCTGAAATAAATACAGAAATCTCGGCAGGGAGACCATCTTTAATGCGTTCACGCGGCCAATCAAGGAACTAGGCAACGTTCTCCATTTCTCTATGTTCTCCTGTAGCTTGTTCAACCTTTCGGTAACGTTAATTTTAAAAGGGGGTTTTTTAGATATTTTAATGCCCAGATATTTTATACTGTCCGGATTTGTTTTAAACTGCATGTTGGCTAAGAATACAGGGTCTAATTCCGCTGTCATCGATATAAGTTCACTCTTCTGCCAGTTTATAGTGTAACCTGAGACAATAGACAATAGACAATAGGTGCAGGAGTAGGCCATTCAGCCCTTCGAGCCAGCACCGCCATTCAATGCGATCATGGCTGATCACTCTCAATCAGTACCCCGTTCCTGCCTTCTCCCCCATACCCCCTCACTCCGCTATCCTTAAGAGCTCTATCCAGCTCTCTCTTGAAAGCTCGCCAAAGGAATTAATAAGCTGGAATAGGTAAGGGACAGAATCATCATATCATATCATATATCTACAGCCGGAAACAGGCCTTTTCGGCCCTCCAAGTCCGCGCCGCCCAGCGATCCCCGCACATTAACACTATCCTACACCCCACTAGGGACAATTTTTACATTTGCCCAGCCAATTAACCTACATACCTGTACGTCTTTGGAGTGTGGGGGGAAACCGAAGATCTCGGAGAAAACCCACGCAGCAGGTCACGGGGAGAACGTACAAACTCCTTACAGTGCAGCGCCCGTAGTCAGGATCGAACCTGCGTCTCCGGCGCTGCGTTCGCTGTAAAGCAGCAACTCTACCGCTGCGCCACCGAATGTTCAGGGTCAGATACAAAGACGGCAATATCATCCGCATAAAGCGGAATCCTATGTTCCACCCCACCCAGTATTATCGGTTCTATAAGCGCATGCCCTCTTATGCCGATTGCCAGCGGCTCAATGGCTAACGCAAAGAGGAACGGCGAGAGGGGGGCAGCCCTGTCGCGTACCCCTCTGAAGGGCAAAAGGGGGGGTGACCTACCCTGGTTTGTGAGTATGGAAGCGGTGGGATGAGCATATATAAGACGGACCCAGGAAATAAAAGAGGCTCCAAGACCAAACTCTTCCAGCACTCTGAGTAAATATCCCCGCTCAACCTGATCGAAAGCTTCTTCTGCGTCTAAACACAGAATGGCTTGTTTGGAAGAACTATCGAATTTGTGCTACATAATGTTCATTACTCTTCTAACATTAAAGAAAGAGAACCTATTGGGGATGAACCCGGTCTGATCCGTATGCATAATGGATTCTATACACTTATTTAGTCTAGTCGCCATTATCTTGAAATCCAAATGAAGCATAGAAATTGGTCGGTATGAGGAGGGATTGGTCTCATCCCTGCCTTGTTCCAATAGGTCGCTGTCTTCATCGAAGAGCGAACTTTGCGGAGTTTTTCCTAATGAACTAAACAAACTAATTTGCCAAAGGCCTCGCGTGTGAACACATTTACACACTCAACTCGCACACTGCATCTCTGGACTAAACTAGTGCACCAACGGGCGATCGCCGGCCGCCACGGGCTCGGTGGGCCGAAGGGCCTGTTCCAAGATGGCCGACTTTTGCCTCCTGTTTCCGCGCTGTGTCTCCAAACTAAACCAGTGCACGAACGGGCGATCGCCGGCCGGCACGGGCTCGGTGGGCCGAAGGGCCTGTTTCCGCGCTGTGTCTCCAAACTAAACCAGTGCACGAACGGGCGATCGCCGGCCGGCACGGGCTCGGTGGGCCGAAGGGCCTGTTTCCGCGCTGTATCTCCAAACTAGAAGCAAAGACTGGGGCAGGGCCAAGTTGGGGTGGGACCGCCTCTTGTGGGCTAGCATGTCTAGGAGGGGCTGAATGGTCTTCTCCTGGGCTCCACGACTGGACGACTGGAAATGGGCTAGGGAGGCAAGGGGGGGGGGGAGGGGGGAAGGCCTGTCCATCTTCTCAAACGTTGAACGAACCATCTGGGGATTGGGCTAGCAGGGGCTAGAAGGGATTAAATGGCCTCTCAATCTTCTCAAACATTGAATGACAATCTTGGGATTGGGCTAGTAGGGGTTAGAAGGGGTGAATGTCCTCTCAATATTCTGAAACATTGAGGGGACCATCTTGAGATTGGGCTAGAAGGGTGTGAATGGCCTCTATTTTCTCAAACGTAGATGGGGCCATCTTGGGAATGGGCTAGCAGGGGCTAGAAGGGGAGGAATGGTCTCTCAATCTTCTCAAATATTGAATGACCATTTTGGGATTGGGCTAGTAGGGGCTAGAAGGGGTGAATGTCCTCTGAATCTTCTCAAACATTGAATGACAATATTGGGATTGGGCAAGTTGGGGCTAGAAGGGGGCGAATGGCCTCTCAATCTCAAACGATGGGATTGGGCTAGAAGGGTGTGAATGGCCTCTATTTTGTCAAACTTAGATGGGGCCATCTTGGGAATGGGCTAGCAGGGGCTAGAAGGGTTCAATGTCCTCTCAATCTTCTCAAACATTGATGTAACCATATTGGGATTAGGCTAGCAGAGCCAGAAGGGGAGGAACGGCCTGTTAATCTTCTCAAACATTGAATGGCCATCTTGGGATTGGGCTAGTAGGGGCTAGAAGGGGGAAAATTGCCTCCCAATCTCAAACGTAGACGGGGCCATCTTGGGAATGGGCTAGCAGGGGCTAGAAGCGGTGAATGTCCTCTCAATCTTCTCAAACGTTGAGGGGACCATCTCCTCCTCTCTCTCTCTCTCTCTCCCTCTCTCTCTCTCTCTCTCTCTCTCTCTCTCTCTCTCTCTCTCTCTCTCTCTCTCTCTCTCTCTCCATCTCCCACTAATTCATTTCTAATATTTTATAAACTAAAATCAACTAAACTTCTCTCTCTCTATCTCTCTCCCTCTCTCTCTCTCTCTCCCCTCCCTCTCTCCCTCTCTCTCTCTCACTCCTTCTCCCTCCCTCTCTCTCTCCTTCTCTCTCTCTCTCTCTCTCCCTCTCCCTCTCTCCTAATCTAATTAGTTCTCAATACTTTAGAAACTAAACTAAACTCTGCTAAAGTTTAATAAACTAAATGAACTCTCTCTCTCTCTCTCTCTCTCTCTCTCTCCCTCTCTCTCCCTCTTTTTCTCTCTCTCCCTCACTCCATCTCCAACTAATTCATCTCTAATATGAACGCATTTACACACTCAACTCGCACACTGCATCTCTGGACTAAACTAGTGCACCAACGGGCGATCGCCGGCCGGCACGGGCTCGGTGGGCCGAAGGGCCTGTTTCCGCACTGTATCTCCAAACTAGAAGCAAAGACTGGGGCAGGGCCAAGTTGGGGTGGGACCGCCTCTTGTGGGCTAGCATGTCTAGGAGGGGCTGAATGGTCTTCTCCTGGGCTCCACGACTGGACGACTGGAAATGGGCTAGGGAGGCAAGGGGGGGGGGGAGGGGGGAAGGCCTGTCCATCTTCTCAAACGTTGAACGCACCAACTTGGGATTGGGCTAGCAGGGGCTAGAAGGGATTAAATGGCCTCTCAATCTTCTCAAACATTGAATGACAATCTTGGGATTGGGCGAGTAGGGGCTAGAAGGGGGCAAATGGCCTCACAATCTCAAACGATGGGACCATCTTGGGATTGGGCTAGAAGGGTGTGAATGGCCTCTCATTGGCCCTATCTCAAACATAGATGGGGCCATCTTGGGAATGGGCTAGCAGGGGTTAGAAGGAGAGGAATGGTCTCTTAATCTTCTCAAATATTGAATGACCATATTGGGATTGGGCTAGAATGGAGGAATGGGAGTGAATGTCCTCTCTAAATTTTCTCAAACATTGAATGACCATTTTGGGATTGGGCTAGCAGGGGATAGATGGGTTGAATGTCCTCCCCACCTTCTCAAACGTTGATGGGACCATCTTGGGATTGGGCTAGAATGGAGGAATGTCCAAGGATCTTCAAATTGGGCTAGCAGGGGCAAGAAGGAGAGGAATGTCCTCTCCTCCTCCTCAAACGTTGATGGGAACATCTTGTGAATGGGTTAGCAGGGGGTAGAAAGGGGGAATGTCCTTCGCAATCTTCTCAAACATTTATGACCATCTTGGGATTGGGCTAGCAGGACTAGAAGGGCCTCTATCAAACGTTGATGGGGCCATCTTGGGATTGGGCTAGGATGGAGGAATGTCCTAGGATCTTGAAATTGGGCTAACAGTAGCTAGAAGGAGGCGAATGGCCTCTCAATCTTCTCAAACGTTGATGGGACCATCTTGAGAATGGGCTAGGGTGGAAGAATATCCTAGAATCCTCTTCAAATTGGGGTAGCAGTGGCAAGAAGGAGAGGAATGGCCTCTCCATCTCCTCAAATGTTTCTTGGACCATCTTGGGAATGGGCTAGCAGGGTCTAGAAGGGGAGGAATGGCCTCTCAATCTTCTCAAACGTTGATGGGACCATCTTGGGAATGGGCTAGCAGATGTTAGAAGGGGTGAATGTCCTCTCAATCTTCTCAAACGTTGCTTGGACCATCTTGGGAATGGGCTAGCAGGGGCTAGAAGGGGAGGAATGGCCTCTCAATCTTCTCAAACGTTGATGGGACCATCTTTGGATTGGGCTAGCAAGGGGCTAGAAGGGGAGGAATGGCCTCCCAATCTTCTCAAACGTTGCTTGGACCATCTTGGGAATGGGCTAGTAGATGCTAGAAAGGGAGGAATGGCATCCCAATCTTCTCAAACGTTGATGGGACCATCTTTGGATTGGGCTAGTAGGGAAGGAATGGCCTCACAAACTCAACCTTTCCTTGAACCATCTGGGGAATGGGCTAGAAGGGGGGGGGGGAAATGTCCTCCCACCTTCTCAAACGTTGACGTGGGGTCATCTTGGGATCGGGCTAGCAGGGGCCAGAGGGTCCGAGTGGCCTCTCCGCCTCCTTAGAAGGCGAATGGGCCCACCTGAGGGGAGGCCGCCTGCAGCCCTGTTGAGGGAAGTGCCCTGTGAGGAAAGTGCGAGGCTTAGGCCACGAGTCTTGGGCGAGGAGCCTGAGGTTTGGAGGTTCGGCATCTTGTCCTTTGGCGCCTGAATCGTTCTTGACTTCACTGAAGTAATGGCGGACAAGATGGCGGACATGATGGCGGACAAGATGGCGGACAAGTTGGCCGAGTTGGACAAGCGGCTGGCAGACCCTCAGGGGCCATCCGAGGATGCCTGAGAAACATCTCGGTCCTAAAAGACTTCCCCCTTATCCTTAAACTGTGTGGCCCCTTGTTCCGGACTTCCCCAACATCGGGAACAATCTTCCCGCATCTAGCCTGTCCGACCCCTTGATAATTTTGTAAGACCAATGGACCGTCTGAGGGGAATGGGCCATCTTGAGATTGGGCTAAAAGGAGGCGAATGGCCTCTCAATCTTCTCGAACATTGATGTAACTATATTGGGATTGGGCTAGCAGAGCCAGAAGGGGAGGAATTGCCTCTTAATCTTCTCAAACATTGAATCGCCATCTTGGGATTGGGCTAGCAGGGGCTAGAAGGGGGTGAATGTCCTCTCAATCTTCACATACGTTGAGGGGGGCCATCTTGAGATTGGGCTAGAAGGGCTAGAAGGGGGCGAATGGCCTCTCAATCTCATACATTGATGGAACCATATAGGGATTGGGCTAGCAGAGCCAGATGGGGAGGAATGGCCTCTTAATCTCATATTGGGATTGGGCTAGCAGAAGCTAGAAGGGGTGAATTACCTCTCTATTAACTCAAACGTTGATGGGACCATTGTGGGATTGGGCTAGTATGGGCTAGAAGGGGAGGAATGGCCTCTCAACCTTCTCAAGCTTTCTTTGAGCCATCTTGGGATTGGGCTAGAATGCAGGAATGTCCAAGGATCTTCAAATTGGGCTAGCAGGGGCAAGAAGGAGAGGAATGTCCTCTCCTCCTCCTCAAACGTTGATGGGAACATCTTGTGAATGGGTTAGCAGGGGTTAGAAGGGGGGAATGTCCTTCGCAATCTTCTCAAACGTTGATGACCATCTTGGGATTGGGCTAGCAGAGCTAGAAGGGCCTCTCTATCAAACGTTGATGGGACCATCTTGGGATTGGGCTAGGATGGAGGAATGTCCTAGGATCTTGAAATTGGGCTAACAGGGGTAGAAGGGGGTGAATGTCCTCTCAATCTTCTCAAACGTTGATGGGACCATCTCGGGAATGGGCTGGGGTGGAATAATACCCTAGCATGGGGCTAGAAGGGGAGGAATGTCCTCTCTATTAACTCAAACGTTGATGGGACCATTGTGGGAATGGGCTAGTATGGGCTCGAAGGGGAGGAATGGCCTCTCAACCTTTTTTAACTTTCCTTGAACCATCTTGGGATTGGGCTAGGATGGAGGAATGTCCAAGGATCTTCAAATTGGGCTAGCAGGGGCAAGAAGGAGAGGAATGTCCTCTCCTCAAACGTTGATGGGAACATCTTGTGAATGGGTTAGCAGGGGATAGAAGGGGGAATGTCCTTCGCAATCTTCTCAAACATTGATGACCATCTTGGGATTGGGCTAGCAGGGTCTTGAAGACCTCTCTATCAAACGTTGATGGGACCATCTTGGGATTGGGCTAGGATGGAGGAATGTCCTAGGATCTTGAAATTGGGCTAACAGTAGCTAGAAGGAGGTGAATGGCCTCTCAATCTCCTCAAACGTTGACGGGACCATCTTTAGAATGGGCTAGGGTGGAAGAATATCCTAGAATCTTCTTCAAATTGGGGTAGCAGTGGCAAGAAGGAGAGGAATGGCCTCTCCATCTCCTCAAACGTTGATGGGACCATCTTGGGAATGGGCTAGCAGGGGCTAGAAGGGGGGAATGGTCTCTCAATCTTCTCAAACGTTGATGGAACCATCTTGGGAATGGGCTAGCAGGGGCAAGAAGGGGAGGAATGGGATCTCAATTTTCTCAAACGTAGATGGGACCATCTTGGGATTGGGCTAGCAGGAGTTAGAAGGGGTGATTGTCCTCTCAATCTTCTCAGACGTTGAGGGGACCATCTTGAGATTGGGCTAGAAGGGCTAGACGGGGGCGAATGGCATCTCAACCTCAAACATTGATGGAACCATATTGGGATTGGGCTAGCAGAGCCAGAAGGGGAGGAATGGCTTCTTAATCTTCTCAAACATTGAATGGCCATTTTTGGATTGGGCTAATAGGGGTTAGAAGGGGTAAATGTCCTCCACTTTCTCAAACGTTGATGGGGCCATCTTGGGATTGGGCTAGGATGGAGGAATGACCCAGGATCTTCTTCAAATTGGGCTAACAGGAGTTAGGAGGGGGTGAATGTCCTCTCTATTGACTCAAACGTTGATGGGACCATTGTGGATTGGGCTAGTATGGGCTCCAAGGGGAGGAATGGCCTCTCAACCTTCTCAAACTTTCCTTGAGCCATCTTGGGATTGGGCTAGAATGGAGGAATGTCCAAGGATCTTCAAATTGGGCTAGCAGGGGCAAGAAGGGAGGAATGTCCTCTCCTCCTCCTCAAACGTTGTTGGGAAGATCTTGTGAATGGGTTAGCAGCGGATAGAAGGGGGGAATGTCCTTCGCAATCTTCTCAAACATTGATGACCATCTTGGGATTGGGCTAGCAGGGCTAGAAGACCTCTTTATCAAACGTTGATGGGACCATCTTGGGATTGGGCTAGGATGGAGGAATGTCCTAGGATCTTGAAATTGGGCTAACAGGGGTAGAAGGGGGTGAATGTCCTCTCAATCTTCTCAAACGTTGATAGGACCATCTTGAGAATGGGCTGGGGTGGAAGAATATACAAGAATCCTCTTCAAATTGGGGTAGCAGTGGCAAGAAGGAGAGGAATGGCCTCCATCTCCTCAAACATTGAAGGGACCATCTTGGGAATGGGCGAGCATGAGCTAGAAGGGGAGGAATGGCCGCTCAGCCTCAAACTTTCCTTGAACCATCTGGGGAATGGGCTAGCAAGGGGCTAGAAGGGGTGGAATGGCCTCTCCAAACCAAACGCTGATGGGACCATCTTTGGATTGGGCTAGTAGGGGCTAGAAGGGGAGGAATGGCCTCTTAATCTCAAACGTTGATGGGACCATCTTGGGAATGGGCTAGCAGGGGGCTACAAGGGGAGGAAGGTCCTCTCCAACTTCCCAAACGTTGATGGGACCATCTTGGGAATGGGCTAGCAGGGGCTAGAAGTGGAGGTATGGCCACCCAATCTTCTCAAACGTTGATGGGACCATCTTGGGAATGGGCTAGCAGATGCTAGAAGAGGTGAATGTCCTCTCCACCTCAAACATTGATGGGACCATCTTTGGATTGGGCTAGTAGGGGGCTAGAAGGGGAGGAATGGCCTCTCAACCTCAATCTTTCCTTGAACCATCTAGGGAATGGGCTAGCAAGGGGCTAGACGGAGAGGAATGGCCTCTCAATCTCCTCAAATGTTGATGGGACCATCTTCGGAATGGGCTAGCAGGGGCTAGAAGGGGAGAAATGGCCTCTCCATCTCCTCAACTATTGCTTGGACCATCTTGGGAATGGGCTAGCAGGGGCTAGAAGCGGTGAATGTCCTCTCAATCTTCTCAAACGTTGAGGGGACCATCTTGAGATTGGGCTAGAAGGGGGCGAATGGCCTCTACAATCTTCTCAAACATTGTTGGAACCATACTGGGATTGGGCTAGCAGAGCCAGAAGGGAGGAATAGCCTGTTAATCTTCTCAAACATTGAATGGCCTTCTTGAGAATGGGCTAGCAGGGGATAGAAGGGGGTGAATGTCCTCTCAACCTTCTCAGACATTGATCATCTTGGGATTGGGCTAGCAGGGGCTGGAAGAGGTGAATGTCGTTTCAATTTTCTCAAATGTTGAGGGGACCATCTTGAGATTGGGCTAGAAGACCTAGAAGGGGGCGAATGGCCTCTCAATCTCAAACATTGATGGAACCATCTTCGGAATGGGTGAGCAGATGCTAGAAGGGGTGAACGTCCTCTACACCTCAAACGTTGTTGGGACCATCTTTGGATTGGGCTAGTAGGTGGCTAAAAGGGGAGGAATGGCCTCTCAGCCTCAAACTTTCCTTGAACCATCTAGGCAAGGGGCTAGAAGGAGAGTAATGGTCTCTCAATCTTCTCAAATATTGAATTACCATTTTGGAATTGGGCTAGCAGGGGCTAGAAGGGGTGAATGTCCTCTCCACTTCTCAAACGTTGATGGGACCAACTTGGGATTGGGCTAGGATGGAGGAATGTCCCAGGATCTTCTTCAAATTGGTCTAACAGGGGTTAGAAGGGGGTGAATGTCCTCTCTATTAACTCAAACGTTGATGGGACCATTGAGGGATTGGGCTAGTATGGGCTAGAAGGGAGGGAATGGCCTCTCAACCTTCTCAAACTTTCCTTGTACCATCTTGGGATTGGGCTAGAATGGAGGAATGTCCAAGGATCTTCAAATTGAGCTTGCAGAGGCAAGAAGGAGAGGAATGTCCTATCCTCCTTCTCAAACGTTGATGGGAACATATTGTGAATGGGTTAGCAGGGGGTAGAAGGGGGGAATGTCCTTCGCAATCTTCTCAAACATTGATGACCATCTTGGGGTTGGGCTAGCAGGGGCTAGAAGGGCCTCTCTATCAAACGTTGATGGGACCATCTTGGGATTGGGCTCGGATGGAGGAATGTGTTAGGAACTTGAAATTGGGCTAACAGGGGTAGAAGGAGGCAAATGGCCTCTCAATCTTACACGTTGATGGGACCATCTTGAGAATGGGCTAGGGTGGAAGAATATCCTAGAATCCTCTTCAAATTGGGGTAGCAGTGGCAAGAAGGAGAGGAATGGCCTCTCCATCTCCTCAAACGGTGAAGAAAGCCAATGGCATGTTGGCCTTCGTAACAAGAGGAGTTGAGTATAGGAGCAAAGAGGTCCTTCTGCAGTTGTACCGGGCCCTGGTGAGACCACACCTGGAGTACTGTGTGCAGTTTTGGTCTCCAAATTTGAGGAAGGATATTCTTGCTATGGAGGGCGTGCAGCGTAGGTTCACTAGGTTAATTCCCGGAATGGCGGGACTGTCGTACGTTGAAAGGCTGGAGCGATTGGGCTTGTACACACTGGGATTTAGAAGGATGAGGGGGGATCTTATTGAAACATATAAGATAATTAGGGGATTGGACACATTAGAGGCAGGAAACATGTTCCCAATGTTGGGGGAGTCCAGAACAAGGGGCCACAGTTTAAGAATAAGGGGTCGGCCATTTAGAACGGAGATGAGGAAGAACTTTTTCAGTCAGAGGGTGGTGAAGGTGTGGAATTCTCTGCCTCAGAGGGCAGTGGAGGCCAGTTCGTTGGATGCTTTCAAGAGAGAGCTGGATAGAGCTCTTAAGGATAGCGGAGTGAGGGGGTATGGGGAGAAGGCAGGAACGGGGTACTGATTGAGAGTGATCAGCCATGATCGCATTGAATGGCGGTGCTGGCTCGAAGGGCTGAATGGCCTACTCCTGCACCTATTGTCTGTTGTCTATTGTCTATTGACCATCTTGGGAATGGGCTAGCAGGGGCTAGAAGGGGGGAATGGTCTCTCAATCTTCTCAAACGTTGATGGAACCATCTTGGGAATGGGCTAGCAGGGGCTAGAAGGGGAGGAATGGCCTCTCAACCTCAAACTTTCCTTGAACCATCTAGGGAATGGGCTAGCAAGGGGCTAGAAGGAGAGGAATGGCCTCTCAATCTCCTCAAATGTTGCTTGGACCATCTTGGGAATGGGCTAGCAGGGGCTAGAAGCGGTGAATGTCCTCTCAATCTTCTCAAACGTTGAGGGGACCATCTTGAGATTGGGCTAGAAGGGGGCGAATGGCCTCTACAATCTTCTCAAACATTGTTGGAACCATACTGGGATTGGGCTAGCAGAGCCAGAAGGGGAGGAATGGCCTCTTAATCTTCTCAAACATTGAATGGCCTTCTTAGGATTGGGCTAGCAGGAGTTAGGAGGGGGTGAATGTCCTCTCTATTAACTCAAACGTTGATGGGACCATTGCGGGATTGGGCTAGTATGGGCTAGAAGGGGAGGAATGGCCTCTCAACCTTCTCAAACGTTCCTTGAGCCATCTTGGGATTGGGCTAGAATGGAGGGATGTCCAAGGATCTTCAAATTGGGCAAGCAGGGGCAAGAAGGAGAGGAATGTCCTCTCCTCCTCCTCAAACGTTGATGGGAACATCTTGTGAATGGGTTAGCAGGGGTAGAAGGGGGGAATGTCCTTCGCAATCTTCTCAAACATTGATGACCATCTTGGGGTTGGGCTAGCAGGGGCTAGAAGGCCTCTCTATCAAACATTGATGGGACCATCTTGGGATTGGTCTCGGATGGGACCATCTTGGGAATGGGCTAGCAGAGGCTAGAAGGGGTGAATGTCCTCTCAATCTTCTCAAAAGTTGATGGGACCTTCTTGGGAATGGGCTAGCAGGGGCTAGAAGGGGAGGAATGGCCTCTCCATCTCCTCAAATGTTGCTTGGACCATCTTGGGAATGGGCTAGCAGGGGCTAGAAGGGGAGGAATGGCCTCTCAATCTTCTCAAACGTTGATGGGACCTTCTTGGAATGAGTTAGCACGGGCTAGAAGGGGAGGAATGGCCTCTCCATCTCCTCAAACGTTGCTTGGACCATCTTGGGAATGGGCTAGCAGATGCTAGAAGCGGTGAATGGCCTCTCCATCTCCTCATATGTTGCTTGGACCATCTTGGGAATGGGCTAGCAGGGGCTAGAAGGGGAGGAATGGCCTCTCAATCTTCTCAAACGTTGATGGGACCATCTTCGGAATGGATGAGCAGATGCTAGAAGGGGTGAATGTCCTCTCCACCTCCTCAAACGTTGCTTGGACCATCTTGGGAATGGGCTAGCAGATGCTAGAAGGGGTGAATGTCCTCCATCTTCTCAAATGTTGCTTGGACCATCTTGGGAATGGGCTACCAGGGGCTAGAAGGGGAGGAATGGCCTCTCAATCTTCTCAAACGTTGATGGGACCATCTTGGGAATGGGCTAGCAGGGGCTAGAAGGGGAGGAATGGACTCTCAATCTTCTCAAACGTTGATGGGACCATCTTCGGAATGGGCTAGCAGATGCTAGAAGAGGTGAATGTCCTCTCCACCTCCTCAAACGTTGATTTGGACCATCTTTGGATTGGGCTAGTAGGGGAGGAATGGCCTCACAAACTCAACCTTTCCTTGAACCATCTGGGGAATGGGCTAGAAGGGGGGGGGGGGAAATGTCCTCCCACCTTCTCAAACGTTGACGTGGGGTCATCTTGGGATCGGGCTAGCAGGGGCCAGAGGGTCCGAGTGGCCTCTCCGCCTCCTTAGAAGGCGAATGGGCCCACCTGATGGGAGGCCGTCTGCAGCCCTGTTGAGGGAAGTGCCCCGTGAGGAAAGTGCGAGGCTCAGGCCACGAGTCTTGGGCGAGGAGCCTGAGGTTTGGAGGTTCGGCATCTTGTCCTTTGGCGCCTGAATCGTTCTTGACTTCACTGAAGTAATGGCGGACAAGATGGCGGACATGATGGCGGACAAGATGGCGGACAAGTTGGCCGAGTTGGACAAGCGGCTGGAAGACCCTCAGGGGCCATCCGAGGATGCCTGAGAAACATCTCGGTCCTAAAAGACTTCCCCCTTATCCTTAAACTGTGTGGCCCCTTGTTCCGGACTTCCCCAACATCGGGAACAATCTTCCCGCATCTAGCCTGTCCGACCCCTTGAGAATTTTGTAAGACCAATGGACCGTCTGAGGGGAATGGGCCATCTTGAGATTGGGCTAAAAGGAGGCGAATGGCCTCTCAATCTTCTCGAACATTGATGTAACCATCTTGGGATTGGGCTAGCAGAGCCAGAAGGGGAGGAATTGCCTCTTAATCTTCTCAAACATTGAATCGCCATCTTGGGATTGGGCTAGCAGGGGCTAGAAGGGGGTGAATGTCCTCTCAATCTTCACATACGTTGAGGGGGGCCATCTTGAGATTGGGCTAGAAGGGCTAGAAGGGGGCGAATGGCCTCTCAATCTCATACATTGATGGAACCATATTGGGATTGGGCTAGCAGAGCCAGATGGGGAGGAATGGCCTCTTAATCTCATATTGGGATTGGGCTAGCAGAAGCTAGAAGGGGTGAATTACCTCTCTATTAACTCAAACGTTGATGGGACCATTGTGGGATTGGGCTAGTATGGGCTAGAAGGGGAGGAATGGCCTCTCAACCTTCTCAAGCTTTCTTTGAGCCATCTTGGGATTGGGCTAGAATGCAGGAATGTCCAAGGATCTTCAAATTGGGCTAGCAGGGGCAAGAAGGAGAGGAATGTCCTCTCCTCCTCCTCAAACGTTGATGGGAACATCTTGTGAATGGGTTAGCAGGGGTTAGAAGGGGGGAATGTCCTTCGCAATCTTCTCAAACGTTGATGACCATCTTGGGATTGGGCTAGCAGAGCTAGAAGGGCCTCTCTATCAAACGTTGATGGGACCATCTTGGGATTGGGCTAGGATGGAGGAATGTCCTAGGATCTTGAAATTGGGCTAACAGTAGCTAGAAGGAGGTGAATGGCCTCTCAATCTCCTCAAACGTTGACGGGACCATCTTTAGAATGGGCTAGGATGGAAGAATATCCTAGAATCTTCTTCAAATTGGGGTAGCAGTGGCAAGAAGGAGAGGAATGGCCTCTCCATCTCCTCAAACGTTGATGGGACCATCTTGGGATTGGGCTAGCAGGAGTTAGAAGGGGTGATTGTCCTCTCAATCTTCTCAAACGTTGAGGGGACCATCTTGAGATTGGGCTAGAAGGGCTAGACGGGGGCGAATGGCATCTCAACCTCAAACATTGATGGAACCATATTGGGATTGGGCTAGCAGAGCCAGAAGGGGAGGAATGGCTTCTTAATCTTCTCAAACATTGAATGGCCATTTTTGGATTGGGCTAATAGGGGTTAGAAGGGGTAAATGTCCTCCACTTTCTCAAACGTTGATGGGGCCATCTTGGGATTGGGCTAGGATGGAGGAATGACCCAGGATCTTCTTCAAATTGGGCTAACAGGAGTTAGGAGGGGGTGAATGTCCTCTCTATTGACTCAAACGTTGATGGGACCATTGTGGGATTGAGCTAGTATGGGCTAGAAGGGGGGAATGGCCTCTCAACCTTCTCAAACTTTCCTTGAACCATCTTGGGATTGGGCTAGAATGGAGGAATGTCCAGGGATCTTCAGATTGGGCTAGCAGGGGCAAGATGGAGAGGAATGTCCTCTCCTCCTCCTCAAACGTTGATGGGAACATCTTGTGAATGGGTTAGCAGGGGCTAGAAGGGGGGAATGTCCTTCGCAATCTTCTCAAACATTGATGACCATCTTGGGATTGGACTAGCAGGGCTAGAAGCGCCTCTCTATCAAACGTTGATGGGACCATCTTGGGATTGGGCTAGGATGGAGGAATGTACTAGGATCTTGAAATTGGGTAACAGTAGCTAGAAGGAGGCGAATGGCCTCTCAATCTTCTCAAACGTTGATGGGACCATCTTGAGAATGGGCGAGGGTGGAAGAATATCCTAGAATCCTCTTCAAATTGGGGTAGCAGTGGCAAGAAGGAGAGGAATGGCCTCTCCATCTCCTCAAACGTTGATGGGACCATCTTGGGAATGGGCTAGCAGGGGCTAGAAGGGGGGAATGGTCTCTCAATCTTCTCAAACGTTGATGGAACCATCTTGGGAATGGGCTAGCAGGGGCAAGAAGGGGAGGAATGGGATCTCAATTTTCTCAAACGTAGATGGGACCATCTTGGGAATGGGCTAGCAGGAGTTAGAAGGGGTGATTGTCCTCTCAATCTTCTCAAACGTTGAGGGGACCATCTTGAGATTGGGCTAGAAGGGCTAGACGGGGGCGAATGGCATCTCAACCTCAAACATTGATGGAACCATATTGGGATTGGGCTAGCAGAGCCAGAAGGGGAGGAATGGCTTCTTAATCTTCTCAAACATTGAATGGCCATTTTTGGATTGGGCTAATAGGGGTTAGAAGGGGTAAATGTCCTCCACTTTCTCAAACGTTGATGGGGCCATCTTGGGATTGGGCTAGGATGGAGGAATGACCCAGGATCTTCTTCAAATTGGGCTAACAGGAGTTAGGAGGGGGTGAATGTCCTCTCTATTGACTCAAACGTTGATGGGACCATTGTGGGATTGAGCTAGTATGGGCTAGAAGGGGGGAATGGCCTCTCAACCTTCTCAAACTTTCCTTGAACCATCTTGGGATTGGGCTAGAATGGAGGAATGTCCAGGGATCTTCAGATTGGGCTAGCAGGGGCAAGATGGAGAGGAATGTCCTCTCCTCCTCCTCAAACGTTGATGGGAACATCTTGTGAATGGGTTAGCAGGGGCTAGAAGGGGGGAATGTCCTTCGCAATCTTCTCAAACATTGATGACCATCTTGGGATTGGACTAGCAGGGCTAGAAGCGCCTCTCTATCAAACGTTGATGGGACCATCTTGGGATTGGGCTAGGATGGAGGAATGTACTAGGATCTTGAAATTGGGTAACAGTAGCTAGAAGGAGGCGAATGGCCTCTCAATCTTCTCAAACGTTGATGGGACCATCTTGAGAATGGGCGAGGGTGGAAGAATATCCTAGAATCCTCTTCAAATTGGGGTAGCAGTGGCAAGAAGGAGAGGAATGGCCTCTCCATCTCCTCAAATGTTGCTTGGACCATCTTGGAATTGGGCTAGCAGGGAATAGAAGGGGAGATATGGCCTCTCCATCTCCTCAAATGTTGCTTGGACCATCTTTGGATTGGGCTAGTAGGGGGCTAGAAGGGGAGGAATGGCCTCTTAATCTCAAACGTTGATGGGACCATCTTGAGAATGGGCTAGCAGGGGCTAGAAGGGGAGGAATGGCCTCTCCATCTCCTCAAATGTTGCTTGGACCTTCATGGGAATGGGCTAGCAGGGGCTAGAAGGGGAGGAATGGCCTCTCAATCTTCTCAAACATTGATGGGACCATTTTGGGATTGGGCTAGCAGGGGCTAGAAGGGGTGAATATCCTCCCCGCCTTCTCAAACGTTGATGGGAGCATCTTGGGATTGGGCTAGGATGGAGGAATGTCCCAGAATTCCTCTTCAAATTGGGCTAACAGGGGTTAGAAGGGGGTGAATGTCCTCTCTATTGACTCAAACGTTGATGGGACCATTGTGGATTGGGCTAGTATGGGCTCCATGGGGAGGAATGGCCTCTCAACCTTCTCAAACTTTCCTTGAGCCACCTTTGGATTGGGCTAGAATGGAGGAATGTCCAAGGATCTTCAAATTGGGCTAGCAGGGGCAAGAAGGGAGGAATGTCCTCTCCTCCTCCTCAAACGTTGTTGGGAAGATCTTGTGAATGGGTTAGCAGCGGATAGAAGGGGGGAATGTCCTTCGCAATCTTCTCAAACATTGATGACCATCTTGGGATTGGGCTAGCAGGGCTAGAAGACCTCTTTATCAAACGTTGATGGGACCATCTTGGGATTGGGCTAGGATGGAGGAATGTCCTAGGATCTTGAAATTGGGCTAACAGGGGTAGAAGGGGGTGAATGTCCTCTCAATCTTCTCAAACGTTGATGGGACCATCTTGGGAATGAGCTAGCAGGAGCTAGAAGGGGAGGAATGGCCTCCATCTCCTCAAACATTGAAGGGACCATCTTGGGAATGGGCGAGCATGAGCTAGAAGGGGAGGAAGAATATACAAGAATCCTCTTCAAATTGGGGTAGCAGTGGCAAGAAGGAGAGGAATGGCCTAGAAGGGGGGGGGGGAAATGTCCTCCCACCTTCTCAAACGTTGACGTGGGGTCATCTTGGGATCGGGCTAGCAGGGGCCAGAGGGTCCGAGTGGCCTCTCAATCTTCTCAAACGTTGATAGGACCATCTTGAGAATGGGCGAGGGTGGAAGAATATACAAGAATCCTCTTCAAATTGGGGTAGCAGTGGCAAGAAGGAGAGGAATGGCCTCTCCAACTCCTCAAATGTTGCTTGGACCATCTGAGAATTGGGCTAGCAGGGAATAGAAGGGGAGATATGGCCTCTCCATCTCCTCAAATGTTGCTTGGACCATCTTTGGATTGGGCTAGTAGGGGGCTAGAAGGGGAGGAATGGCCTCTTAATCTCAAACGTTGATGGGACCATCTT
>NC_135991.1:17284056-17310987 GCF_053455715.1 Rhinoraja longicauda
GAGAATTTTTTTCACACAGAGAGTGGTGAATCTGTGGAATTCTCTGCCACAGAAGGTAGTTGAGGCCAGTTCGTTGGCTATATTTAAGAGGGAGTTAGATGTGGCCCTTGTGGCTAAAGGGATCAGGGGGTATGGAGAGAAGGCAGGTACGGGATACTGAGTTGGATGATCAGCCATGATCATATTGAATGGCGGTGCGTACAGGCTTGAAGGGCCGAATGGCCTACTCCTGCACCTATTTTCTATGTTTCTATTGCCACTTTCATTTCTCTGCACATCGTGGATGTGCACGTGACAAATGGACTTGACTTGACTTGAGTGTGTGTGTGTGTGTGTGGGAGAGATAGAGAGAGATTATTAAGGGGTTGGACACGTTAGAGGCAGGAAACATGTTCCCAATGTTGGGGGAGTCCAGAACAAGGGGCCACACACAGTTTAAGAATAAGGGGTCGGCCATTTAGAACGGAGACGAGGAAAAACTTTCTCAGTCAGAGAGTTGTGAATCTGTGGGATTAATTCTCTGCCTCAGAGGGCAGTGGAGGCCAATTCTCTGAATGCATTCGAGAGAGAGCTGGGTAGAGCTCTTAAGGATAGCGGAGTCAGGGGGTATGGGGAGAAGGCAGGAACGGGGTACTGATTGAGAACGATCAGCCGCGATCACATTGAATGGCGGTGCGTACAGGCTCGAAGGGCCGAATGGCCTCCTCCTGCACCTATTGTCTATTGTCTATTACCCCGTTCCTGCCTTCTCCCCATACCCCCTGACTCCGCTATCCTTAAGAGCCCTATCTAGCTCTCTCTTGAAAGCATTCAGAGAATTGGCCTCCACTGCCTTCTATAGACAATAGGTGCAGTAGGAGGCCATTCGGCCCTTCTCAGTAGATTATATATTTGCATGTGTGTTTAGATCACCCATTCACACACTAGTTTAGTCTGACAATAGACAATAGGTGCAGGAGGAGGCCATTCGGCCCTTCGAGCCTGTACGCACCGCCATTCAATGTGATCACGGCTGATCATTCTCAATCAGTACCCCGTTCCTGCCTTCTCCCCATACCCCCCTGACTCCGCTATCCTTAAGAGCTCTATCTAGCTCTCTCTTGAATGCATTCAGAGAATTGGCCTCCACTGCCTTCCATAGACAACATACAATAGACAACTGGTGCAGGAGGAGTTTATAAATCACAGCGAGCTGTTTATATATTTCATATGTCTTTTTATAGTTGGCAAGATTTTTGCCAACTGCAAGTTTATTTAGTCGGTCTGAGGAAGGGTCTCGACTCGAAACGTCACCCATTCCTTCTCTCCCGAGATGCTGCCTGACCTGCTGAGTTACTCCGGCATTTTGTGTCTACCTGCAAGTTTATTTACTCTGTGTGTGTGTGTGTGTGTGTGTGTGTGATCGAGGGTTTATACATTACTCAGTTGATTATAGACTTGCGTGTGTGTTTAGTTTAGATACAGCTCGGAAACAGGCCACTCGGCCCATCGAGTCCGCACCGGCCAGCGATCCCCACACACTAGTTTAGTTTGACAATAGACAACAGGTGCAGGAGGAGGCCATTCGGCCCTTCGAGCCTGTACGCACCGCCATTCAATGTGATCGCGGCCGATCATTCTCAATCAGTACCCCGTTCCTGCCTTCTCCCCTGACTCCGCTATCCTTTAAGAGCTCTATCCAGCTCTCTCTTGAATGCATTGAGAATTGGCCTCCACTGCCTTCTGAGGCAGAGAATTAATCCCACAGATTCACAACTCTCTGACTGAAAAGGTTTTTCCTCATCTCCGTTCTAAATGGCCGACCCCTTATTCTTAAACTGTGTGGCCCCTGGTTCTGGACTCCCCCAACATTGGGAACATGTTTCCTGCCTCTAACGTGTCCAACCCCTTAATAATCTTATACGTTTCGATAAGATCACCTCTCATCCTTCTAAATTCCAGTGTATACAAGCCTAGTCGCTCCAGTCTTTCAACGTACGACAGTCCCGCCATTCCGGGAATTAACCTGGTAAACCTACGCTGCACGTCCTCAATAGCAAGAATATCCTTCCTCAAATTTGGAGACCAAAACTGCACACAGTACTCCAGGTGCGGTCTCACCAGGGCCCTGTACAACTGCAGAAGGACCTCTTTGCTCCTATACTCAAACTAGGAGACCAAAACTGCACACAGTACTCCAGGTGCGGTCTCACCAGGGCCCTGTGCAACTGCAGAAGGACCTCTTTGCTCCTATACTCAAACTAGGAGACCAAAACTGCACACAGTACTCCAGGTGCGGTCTCACTAGGGCCCTGTACAACTGCAGAAGGACCACTTTGCTCCTATACTCAAACTAGGAGACCAAAACTGCACACAGTACTCCAGGTGCGGTCTCACTAGGGCCCTGTGCAACTGCAGAAGGACCTCTTTGCTCCTATACTCAACTCCTCTTGTTATGAAGGCCAACATGCCATTGGCTTTCTTCACTGCCTGCTGTACCTGCGTGCTTCTACTGTAGACAGGGTGAGCAGCTTTAAATACCTGGGAGTCCACATCAAAGAGGATCTGACATGGACAACGCACATTGGCACACTGGTGGGCAAGGCAAGGCAGCCCCATTACCACCTCAGACAGCTGAGGAGATTCAGAGCGTCTCTGAGGATCCTTCAGTGCTTCCACTCTGGGGCTGTCGAGAGCATCCTGTCTGGCAACATCACAGTCTGGTTTGGGGAACACAGAAACATAGAAAATAGGTGCAGGAGTAGGCCATTCGGCCCTTCGAGCCTGTACGCACCGCCATTCAATATGATCATGGCTGATCCTCCAACTCAGTATCCCGTACCTGCCTTCTCTCCATACCCCCTGATCCCTTTAGCCACAAGGGCCACATCTAACTCCCTCTTAAATATAGCCGACGAACTGGCCTCAACTACCTTCTGTGGCAGAGAATTCCACAGATTCACCACTCTCTGTGTGAAGAAAAACGTTCTCATCTCGGTCCTAAAAGACTTCCCCCTTATCCTTAAACTGTGTGTGGCCCCTTGTTCTGGACTTCCCCAACATCGGGAACATGTTTCCTGCCTCTAACGTGTCCAACCCCTTAATAATCGGTGAGACCACACCTGGAGTATTGCGTACAGTTTTGGTCTCCTAATCTGAGGAAAGACATTCTTGCCATAGAGGAAGTGCAGAGAAGGCATGTTGGCCTTCATAACAAGAGGAGTTGAGTGTAGGAGCAAAGAGGTCCTTCTGCAGTTGTACAGGGCATTGCTGAGACCACACCTGGAGTATTGCGTACAGTTTTGGTCTCCCAGTTTGAGTATAGGAGCAGGGAGGTCCTTCTGCAGTTGTACAGGGCATTGGTGAAACCACACCTGGAGTATTGTGTGCAGTTTTGGTCTCCTAATCTGAGGAAAGACATTCTTGCCATAGAGGGAGTACAGAGAAGGTTCACCAGATTGATCCCTGGGATGGCAGGACTTTCATACGAAGATAGACTGGGCTTGTACTCGCTGGAATTTAGAAGATCGAGGGGGGATCTTATGGAAACGTACAAAATTCTCAAGGGGTCGGACGGCCTAGATGCGGGAAGATTGTTCCCGATGTTGGGGAAGTCCAGAACAAGGGGTCACACAGTTTAAGGATAAGGGGGAAGTCTTTTAGGACCGAGATTTTTTTTCACACACAGAGTGGTGAATCTGTGGAATTCTCTGCCACAGATGGTAGTTGAGGCCAGTTCGTTGGCTATATTTAAGAGGGAGTTAGATGTGGCCCTTGTGGCTAAAGGGATCAGGGGGTATGGAGAGAAGGCAGGTACGGGATACTGAGTTGGATGATCAGCCATGATCATATTGAATGGCGGTGCGTACAGGCTCGAAGGGCCGAATGGCCTCCTCCTGCACCTATTGTCTATTGTCTATTACCCCGTTCCTGCCTTCTCCCCATACCCCCTGACTCCGCTATCCTTAAGAGCCCTATCTAGCTCTCTCTTGAAAGCATTCAGAGAATTGGCCTCCACTGCCTTCTATAGACAATAGGTGCAGTAGGAGGCCATTCGGCCCTTCTCAGTAGATTATATATTTGCATGTGTGTTTAGATCACCCATTCACACACTAGTTTAGTCTGACAATAGACAATAGGTGCAGGAGGAGGCCATTCGGCCCTTCGAGCCTGTACGCACCGCCATTCAATGTGATCACGGCTGATCATTCTCAATCAGTACCCCGTTCCTGCCTTCTCCCCATACCCCCCTGACTCCTCTATCCTTAAGAGCTCTATCCAGCTCTCTCTTGAATGCATTCAGAGAATTGGCCTCCACTGCCTTCCATAGACAACATACAATAGACAACTGGTGCAGGAGGAGTTTATAAATCACAGCGAGCTGTTTATATATTTCATATGTCTTTTTATAGTTGGCAAGATTTTTGCCAACTGCAAGTTTATTTAGTCGGTCTGAGGAAGGGTCTCGACTCGAAACGTCACCCATTCCTTCTCTCCCGAGATGCTGCCTGACCTGCTGAGTTACTCCGGCATTTTGTGTCTACCTGCAAGTTTATTTACTCTGTGTGTGTGTGTGTGTGTGTGTGTGTGTGATCGAGGGTTTATACATTACTCAGTTGATTATAGACTTGCGTGTGTGTTTAGTTTAGATACAGCACGGAAACAGGCCACTCGGCCCATCGAGTCCGCACCGGCCAGCGATCCCCACACACTAGTTTAGTTTGACAATAGACAACAGGTGCAGGAGGAGGCCATTCGGCCCTTCGAGCCTGTACGCACCGCCATTCAATGTGATCGCGGCCGATCATTCTCAATCAGTACCCCGTTCCTGCCTTCTCCCCTGACTCCGCTATCCTTTAAGAGCTCTATCCAGCTCTCTCTTGAATGCATTGAGAATTGGCCTCCACTGCCTTCTGAGGCAGAGAATTAATCCCACAGATTCACAACTCTCTGACTGAAACGGTTTTTCCTCATCTCCGTTCTAAATGGCCTTACCCCTTATTCTTAAACTGTGTGTGGCCCCTGGTTCTGGACTCCCCCAACATTGGGAACATGTTTCCTGCCTCTAACGTGTCCAACCCCTTAATAATCTTATACGTTTCGATAAGATCACCTCTCATCCTTCTAAATTCCAGTGTATACAAGCCTAGTCGCTCCAGTCTTTCAACATACGACAGTCCCGCCATTCCGGGAATTAACCTAGTAAACCTACGCTGCACGCCCTCAATAGCAAGAATGTCCTTCCTCAAATTTGGAGACCAAAACTGCACACAGTACTCCAGGTGCGGTCTCACTAGGGCCCTGTACAACTGCAGAAGGACCACTTTGCTCCTATACTCAAACTAGGAGACCAAAACTGCACACAGTACTCCAGGTGCGGTCTCACTAGGGCCCTGTACAACTGCAGAAGGACCTCTTTGCTCCTATACTCAACTCCTCTTGTTATGAAGGGCAACATGCCATTGGCTTTCTTCACTGCCTGCTGTACCTGCGTGCTTCTACTGTAGACAGGGTGAGCAGCTTTAAATACCTGGGAGTCCACATCAAAGAGGATCTGACATGGACACCGCACATTGGCACACTGGTGGGCAAGGCAAGGCAGCCCCATTACCACCTCAGACAGCTGAGGAGATTCAGAGCGTCTCTGAGGATCCTTCAGTGCTTCCACTCTGGGGCTGTCGAGAGCATCCTGTCTGGCAACATCACAGTCTGGTTTGGGGAACACAGAAACATAGAAAATAGGTGCAGGAGTAGGCCATTCGGCCCTTCGAGCCTGTACGCACCGCCATTCAATATGATCGTGGCTGATCATCCAACTCAGTATCCCGTACCTGCCTTCTCTCCATACCCCCTGATCCCTTTAGCCACAAGGGCCACATCTAACTCCCTCTTAAATATAGCCGACGAACTGGCCTCAACCACCTTCTGTGGCAGAGAATTCCACAGATTCACCACTCTCTGTGTGAAGAAAAACGTTCTCATCTCGGTCCTAAAAGACTTCCCCCTTATCCTTAAACTGTGTGGCCCCTTGTTCTGGACTTCCCCAACATCGGGAACATGTTTCCTGCCTCTAACGTGTCCAACCCCTTAATAATCGGTGAGACCACACCTGGAGTATTGCGTACAGTTTTGGTCTCCCAATCTGAGGAAAGACATTCTTGCCGTAGAGGAAGTGCAGAGAAGGCATGTTGGCCTTCATAACAAGAGGAGTTGAGTGTAGGAGCAAAGAGGTCCTTCGGCAGTTGTACAGGGCATTGCTGAGACCACACCTGGAGTATTGCGTACAGTTTTGGTCTCCTAGTTTGAGTATAGGAGCAGGGAGGTCCTTCTGCAGTTGTACAGGGCATTGGTGAAACCACACCTGGAGTATTGTGTGCAGTTTTGGTCTCCTAATCTGAGGAAAGACATTCTTGCCATAGAGGGAGTACAGAGAAGGTTCACCAGATTGATCCCTGGGATGGCGGGACTTTCATACGAAGAAAGACTGGATAGACTGGGCTTGTACTCGCTGGAATTTAGAAGATCTAGGGGGGGGATCTTATGGAAACGTACAAAATTCTCAAGGGGTCGGACAGCCTAGATGCGGGAAGATTGTTCCCGATGTTGGGGAAGTCCAGAACAAGGGGTCACACAGTTTAAGGATAAGGGGGAAGTCTTTTAGGGCCGAGAATTTTTTTCACACAGAGAGTGGTGAATCTGTGGAATTCTCTGCCACAGAAGGTAGTTGAGGCCAGTTCGTTGGCTATATTTAAGAGGGAGTTAGATGTGGCCCTTGTGGCTAAAGGGATCAGGGGGTATGGAGAGAAGGCAGGTACGGGATACTGAGTTGGATGATCAGCCATGATCATATTGAATGGCGGTGCGTACAGGCTCGAAGGGCCGAATGGCCTCCTCCTGCACCTATTGTCTATTGTCTATTGTCCCGTTCCTGCCTTCTCCCCATACACCCTGACTCCGCTATCCTTAAGAGCTCTATCTAGCTCTCTCTTGAATGCATTCAGAGAATTGGCCTTCTATAGACAATAGGTGCAGGAGGAGGCCATTCGGCCCTTCGAGCCTGTACGCACCACCATTCAATGTGATCACGGCTGATCATTCTCAATCAGTACCCCGTTCCTGCCTTCTCCCCATACCCCCCTGACTCCGCTATCCTTAAGAGCTCTATCTAGCTCTCTCTTGAATGCATTCAGAGAATTGGCCTCCACTGCCTTCTATAGACAACATACAATGGACAACTGGTGCAGGAGGAGTTTATAAATCACAGCGAGCTGTTTATATATTTCATATGTCTTTTTATAGTTGGCAAGATTTTTGCCAACTGCAAGTTTATTTAGTCGGTCTGAGGAAGGGTCTCGACTCGAAACGTCACCCATTCCTTCTCTCCCGAGATGCTGCCTGACCTGCTGAGTTACTCCGGCATTTTGTGTCTACCTGCAAGTTTATTTACTCTGTGTGTGTGTGTGTGTGTGTGTGATCGAGGGTTTATACATTACTCAGTTGATTATAGACTTGCGTGTGTGTTTAGTTTAGATACAGCACGGAAACAGGCCACTCGGCCCATCGAGTCCGCACCGGCCAGCGATCCCCACACACTAGTTTCGTTTGACAATAGACAACAGGCGCAGGAGGAGGCCATTCGGCCCTTCGAGCCTGTACGCACCGCCATTCAATGTGATCGCGGCCGATCATTCTCAATCAGTACCCCGTTCCTGCCTTCTCCCCTGACTCCGCTATCCTTTAAGAGCTCTATCCAGCTCTCTCTTGAATGCATTCAGAGAATTGGCCTCCACTGCCTTCTGAGGCAGAGAATTAATCCCACAGATTCACAACTGAAAAAGTTTTTCCTCATCTCCGTTCTAAATGGCCTTACCCCTTATTCTTAAACTGTGTGGCCCCTGGTTCTGGACTCCCCCAACATTGGGAACATGTTTCCTGCCTCTAACGTGTCCAACCCCTTAATAATCTTATACGTTTCGATAAGATCCCCTCTCATCCTTCTAAATTCCAGTGTATACAAGCCTCGTCGCTCCAGTCTTTCAACGTACGACAGTCCCGCCATTCCGGGAATTAACCTGGTAAACCTACGCTGCACGCCCTCAATAGCAAGAATATCCTTCCTCAAATTTGGAGACCAAAACTGCACACAGTACTCCAGGTGCGGTCTCACCAGGGCCCTGTGCAACTGCAGAAGGACCTCTTTGCTCCTATACTCAAACTAGGAGACCAAAACTGCACACAGTACTCCAGGTGCGGTCTCACCAGGGCCCTGTACAACTGCAGAAGGACCTCTTTGCTCCTATACTCAACTCCTCTTGTTATGAAGGGCAACATGCCATTGGCTTTCTTCACTGCCTGCTGTACCTGCGTGCTTCTACTGTAGACAGGGTGAGCAGCTTTAAATACCTGGGAGTCCACATCAAAGAGGATCTGACATGGACAACGCACATTGGCACACTGGTGGGCAAGGCAAGGCAGCCCCATTACCACCTCAGACAGCTGAGGAGATTCAGAGCGTCTCTGAGGATCCTTCAGTGCTTCCACTCTGGGGCTGTCGAGAGCATCCTGTCTGGCAACATCACAGTCTGGTTTGGGGAACATAGAAACATAGAAAATAGGTGCAGGAGTAGGCCATTCGGCCCTTCGAGCCTGTACGCACCGCCATTCAATATGATCATGGCTGATCATCCAACTCAGTATCCCGTACCTGCCTTCTCTCCATACCCCCTGATCCCTTTAGCCACAAGGGCCACATCTAACTCCCTCTTAAATATAGCCAACAAACTGGCCTCAACTACCTTCTGTGGCAGAGAATTCCACAGATTCACCACTCTCTGTGTGAAGAAAAACGTTCTCATCTCGGTCCTAAAAGACTTCCCCCTTATCCTTAAACTGTGTGGCCCCTTGTTCTGGACTTCCCCAACATCGGGAACATGTTTCCTGCCTCTAACGTGTCCAACCCCTTAATAATCGGTGAGACCACACCTGGAGTATTGCGTACAGTTTTGGTCTCCTAATCTGAGGAAAGACATTCTTGCCATAGAGGAGGTGCAGAGAAGGCATGTTGGCCTTCATAACAAGAGGAGTTGAGTGTAGGAGCAAAGAGGTCCTTCTGCAGTTGTACAGGGCATTGCTGAGACCACACCTGGAGTATTGCGTACAGTTTTGGTCTCCCAGTTTGAGTATAGGAGCAGGGAGGTCCTTCTGCAGTTGTACAGGGCATTGGTGAAACCACACCTGGAGTATTGTGTGCAGTTTTGGTCTCCTAATCTGAGGAAAGACATTCTTGCCATAGAGGGAGTACAGAGAAGGTTCACCAGATTGATCCCTGGGATGGCAGGACTTTCATACGAAGATAGACTGGGCTTGTACTCGCTGGCTTGTACTCGCTGGAATTTAGAAGATCTAGGGGGGGGATCTTATGGAAACGTACAAAATTCTCAAGGGGTCGGACAGCCTAGATGCGGGAAGATTGTTCCCGATGTTGGGGAAGTCCAGAACAAGGGGTCACACAGTTTAAGGATAAGGGGGAAGTCTTTTAGGGCCGAGAATTTTTTTCACACAGAGAGTGGTGAATCTGTGGAATTCTCTGCCACAGAAGGTAGTTGAGGCCAGTTCGTTGGCTATATTTAAGAGGGAGTTAGATGTGGCCCTTGTGGCTAAAGGGATCAGGGGGTATGGAGAGAAGGCAGGTACGGGATACTGAGTTGGATGATCAGCCATGATCATATTGAATGGCGGTGCGTACAGGCTCGAAGGGCCGAATGGCCTCCTCCTGCACCTATTGTCTATTGTCTATTGTCCCGTTCCTGCCTTCTCCCCATACACCCTGACTCCGCTATCCTTAAGAGCTCTATCTAGCTCTCTCTTGAATGCATTCAGAGAATTGGCCTTCTATAGACAATAGGTGCAGGAGGAGGCCATTCGGCCCTTCGAGCCTGTACGCACCACCATTCAATGTGATCACGGCTGATCATTCTCAATCAGTACCCCGTTCCTGCCTTCTCCCCATACCCCCCTGACTCCGCTATCCTTAAGAGCTCTATCTAGCTCTCTCTTGAATGCATTCAGAGAATTGGCCTCCACTGCCTTCTATAGACAACATACAATGGACAACTGGTGCAGGAGGAGTTTATAAATCACAGCGAGCTGTTTATATATTTCATATGTCTTTTTATAGTTGGCAAGATTTTTGCCAACTGCAAGTTTATTTAGTCGGTCTGAGGAAGGGTCTCGACTCGAAACGTCACCCATTCCTTCTCTCCCGAGATGCTGCCTGACCTGCTGAGTTACTCCGGCATTTTGTGTCTACCTGCAAGTTTATTTACTCTGTGTGTGTGTGTGTGTGTGTGTGTGTGATCGAGGGTTTATACATTACTCAGTTGATTATAGACTTGCGTGTGTGTTTAGTTTAGATACAGCACGGAAACAGGCCACTCGGCCCATCGAGTCCGCACCGGCCAGCGATCCCCACACACTAGTTTAGTTTGACAATAGACAACAGGTGCAGGAGGAGGCCATTCGGCCCTTCGAGCCTGTACGCACCGCCATTCAATGTGATCGCGGCCGATCATTCTCAATCAGTACCCCGTTCCTGCCTTCTCCCCTGACTCCGCTATCCTTTAAGAGCTCTATCCAGCTCTCTCTTGAATGCATTCAGAGAATTGGCCTCCACTGCCTTCTGAGGCAGAGAATTAATCCCACAGATTCACAACTGAAAAAGTTTTTCCTCATCTCCGTTCTAAATGGCCGACCCCTTATTCTTAAACTGTGTGGCCCCTGGTTCTGGACTCCCCCAACATTGGGAACATGTTTCCTGCCTCTAACGTGTCCAACCCCTTAATAATCTTATACGTTTCGATAAGAACTTCTAAATTCCAGTGTATACAAGCCTAGTCGCTCCAGTCTTTCAACGTACGACAGTCCCGCCATTCCGGGAATTAACCTGGTGAACCTACGCTGCACGCCCTCAATAGCAAGAATATCCTTCCTCAAATTTGGAGACCAAAACTGCACACAGTACTCCAGGTGCGGTCTCACCAGGGCCCTGTACAACTGCAGAAGGACCTCTTTGCTCCTATACTCAAACTAGGAGACCAAAACTGCACACAGTACTCCAGGTGCGGTCTCACTAGGGCCCTGTACAACTGCAGAAGGACCTCTTTGCTCCTATACTCAACTCCTCTTGTTATGAAGGCCAACATGCCATTGGCTTTCTTCACTGCCTGCTGTACCTGCATGCTTCTACTGTAGACAGGGTGAGCAGCTTTAAATACCTGGGAGTCCACATCAAAGAGGATCTGACATGGACAACGCACATTGGCACACTGGTGGGCAAGGCAAGGCAGCCCCATTACCACCTCAGGCAGCTGAGGAGATTCAGAGCGTCTCTGAGGATCCTTCAGTGCTTCCACTCTGGGGCTGTCGAGAGCATCCTGTCTGGCAACATCACAGTCTGGTTTGGGGAACACAGAAACATAGAAAATAGGTGCAGGAGTAGGCCATTCGGCCCTTCGAGCCTGTACGCACCGCCATTCAATATGATCATGGCTGATCCTCCAACTCAGTATCCCGTACCTGCCTTCTCTCCATACCCCCTGATCCCTTTAGCCACAAGGGCCACATCTAACTCCCTCTTAAATATAGCCGACGAACTGGCCTCAACTACCTTCTGTGGCAGAGAATTCCACAGATTCACCACTCTCTGTGTGAAGAAAAACGTTCTCATCTCGGTCCTAAAAGACTTCCCCCTTATCCTTAAACTGTGTGTGGCCCCTTGTTCTGGACTTCCCCAACATCGGGAACATGTTTCCTGCCTCTAACGTGTCCAACCCCTTAATAATCGGTGAGACCACACCTGGAGTATTGCGTACAGTTTTGGTCTCCTAATCTGAGGAAAGACATTCTTGCCATAGAGGAAGTGCAGAGAAGGCATGTTGGCCTTCATAACAAGAGGAGTTGAGTGTAGGAGCAAAGAGGTCCTTCTGCAGTTGTACAGGGCATTGCTGAGACCACACCTGGAGTATTGCGTACAGTTTTGGTCTCCCAGTTTGAGTATAGGAGCAGGGAGGTCCTTCTGCAGTTGTACAGGGCATTGGTGAAACCACACCTGGAGTATTGTGTGCAGTTTTGGTCTCCTAATCTGAGGAAAGACATTCTTGCCATAGAGGGAGTACAGAGAAGGTTCACCAGATTGATCCCTGGGATGGCAGGACTTTCATACGAAGATAGACTGGGCTTGTACTCGCTGGAATTTAGAAGATCGAGGGGGGATCTTATGGAAACGTACAAAATTCTCAAGGGGTCGGACGGCCTAGATGCGGGAAGATTGTTCCCGATGTTGGGGAAGTCCAGAACAAGGGGTCACACAGTTTAAGGATAAGGGGGAAGTCTTTTAGGACCGAGATTTTTTTTCACACACAGAGTGGTGAATCTGTGGAATTCTCTGCCACAGAAGGTAGTTGAGGCCAGTTCGTCGGCTATATTTAAGAGGGAGTTAGATGTGGCCCTTGTGGCTAAAGGGATCAGGGGGTATGGAGAGAAGGCAGGTACGGGGCACTGAGTTGGATGATCAGCCATGATCATATTGAATGGCGGTGCGTACAGGCTCGAAGGGCCGAATGGCCTCCTCCTGCACCTATTGTCTATTGTCTATTACCCCGTTCCTGCCTTCTCCCCATACCCCCTGACTCCGCTATCCTTAAGAGCCCTATCTAGCTCTCTCTTGAAAGCATTCAGAGAATTGGCCTCCACTGCCTTCTATAGACAATAGGTGCAGTAGGAGGCCATTCGGCCCTTCTCAGTAGATTATATATTTGCATGTGTGTTTAGATCACCCATTCACACACTAGTTTAGTCTGACAATAGACAATAGGTGCAGGAGGAGGCCATTCGGCCCTTCGAGCCTGTACGCACCGCCATTCAATGTGATCACGGCTGATCATTCTCAATCAGTACCCCGTTCCTGCCTCCTCCCCGTACCCCCCTGACTCCGCTATCCTTAAGAGCTTTATCTAGCTCTCTCTTGAATGCATTCAGAGAATTGGCCTCCACTGCCTTCTATAGACAACATACAATAGACAACTGGTGCAGGAGGAGTTTATAAATCACAGCGAGCTGTTTATATATTTCATATGTCTTTTTATAGTTGGCAAGATTTTTGCCAACTGCAAGTTTATTTAGTCGGTCTGAGGAAAGGTCTCCACTCGAAACGTCACCCATTCCTTCTCTCCCGAGATGCTGCCTGACCTGCTGAGTTACTCCGGCATTTTGTGTCTACCTGCAAGTTTATTTACTCTGTGTGTGTGTGTGTGTGTGTGTGATCGAGGGTTTATACATTACTCAGTTGATTATAGACTTGCGTGTGTGTTTAGTTTAGATACAGCTCGGAAACAGGCCACTCGGCCCATCGAGTCCGCACCGGCCAGCGATCCCCACACACTAGTTTAGTTTGACAATAGACAACAGGTGCAGGAGGAGGCCATTCGGCCCTTCGAGCCTGTACGCACCGCCATTCAATGTGATCGCGGCCGATCATTCTCAATCAGTACCCCGTTCCTGCCTTCTTCCCTGACTCCGCTATCCTTAAGAGCTCTATCCAGCTCTCTCTTGAATGCATTCAGAGAATTGGCCTCCACTGCCTTCTGAGGCAGAGAATTAATCCCACAGATTCACAACTCTCTGACTGAAAAGGTTTTTCCTCATCTCCGTTCTAAATGGCCGACCCCTTATTCTTAAACTGTGGCCCCTGGTTCTGGACTCCCCCAACATTGGGAACATGTTTCCTGCCTCTAACGTGTCCAACCCCTTAATAATCTTATACGTTTCGATAAGATCCCCTCTCATCCTTCTAAATTCCAGTGTATACAAGCCTAGTCGCTCCAGTCTTTCAACGTACGACAGTCCCGCCATTCCGGGAATTAACCTGGTAAACCTACGCTGCACGCCCTCAATAGCAAGAATATCCTTCCTCAAATTTGGAGACCAAAACTGCACACAGTACTCCAGGTGCGGTCTCACCAGGGCCCGGTACAACTGCAGAAGGACCTCTTTGCTCCTATACTCAAACTAGGAGACCAAAACTGCACACAGTACTCCAGGTGCGGTCTCACTAGGGCCCTGTCCAACTGCAGAAGGACCTCTTTGCTCCTATACTCAACTCCTCTTGTTATGAAGGCCAACATGCCATTGGCTTTCTTCACTGCCTGCTGTACCTGCGTGCTTCTACTGTAGACAGGGTGAGCAGCTTTAAATACCTGGGAGTCCACATCAAAGAGGATCTGACATGGACAACGCACATTGGCACACTGGTGGGCAAGGCAAGGCAGCCCCATTACCACCTCAGACAGCTGAGGAGATTCAGAGCGTCTCTGAGGATCCTTCAGTGCTTCCACTCTGGGGCTGTCGAGAGCATCCTGTCTGGCAACATCACAGTCTGGTTTGAGGAACATAGAAACATAGAAAATAGGTGCAGGAGTAGGCCATTCGGCCCTTCGAGCCTGTACGCACCGCCATTCAATATGATCATGGCTGATCATCCAACTCAGTATCCCGTACCTGCCTTCTCTCCATACCCCCTGATCCCTTTAGCCACAAGGGCCACATCTAACTCCCTCTTAAATATAGCCGACGAACTGGCCTCAACTACCTTCTGTGGCAGAGAATTCCACAGATTCACCACTCTCTGTGTGAAGAAAAACGTTCTCATCTCGGTCCTAAAAGACTTCCCCCTTATCCTTAAACTGTGTGGCCCCTGGTTCTGGACTTCCCCAACATCGGGAACATGTTTCCTGCCTCTAACGTGTCCAACCCCTTAATAATCGGTGAGACCACACCTGGAGTATTGCGTACAGTTTTGGTCTCCCAATCTGAGGAAAGACATTCTTGCCATAGAGGAAGTGCAGAGAAGGCATGTTGGCCTTCATAACAAGAGGAGTTGAGTGTAGGAGCAAAGAGGTCCTTCTGCAGTTGTACAGGGCATTGCTGAGACCACACCTGGAGTATTGCGTACAGTTTTGGTCTCCTAGTTTGAGTATAGGAGCAGGGAGGTCCTTCTGCAGTTGTACAGGGCATTGCTGAGACCACACCTGGAGTATTGCGTACAGTTTTGGTCTCCTAATCTGAGGAAAAACATTCTTGCCATAGAGGGAGTACAGAGAAGGTTCACCAGATTGATCCCTGGGATGGCAGGACTTTCATACGAAGATAGACTGGGCTTGTACTCACTGGAATTTAGAAGATCTAGGGGGGGGATCTTATGGAAACGTACAAAATTCTCAAGGGGTCGGACAGCCTAGATGCGGGAAGATTGTTCCCGATGTTGGGGAAGTCCAGAACAAGGGGTCACACAGTTTAAGGATAAGGGGGAAGTCTTTTAGGACCGAGATGTTTTTCTCTTCACACAGAGAGTGGTGAATCTGTGGAATTCTCTGCCACAGAAGGTAGTTGAGGCCAGTTCGTCGGCTATATTTAAGAGGGAGTTAGATGTGGCCCTTGTGGCTAAAGGGATCAGGGGGTATGGAGAGAAGGCAGGTACGGGATACTGAGTTGGATGATCAGCCATGATCATATTGAATGGCGGTGCGTACAGGCTCGAAGGGCCAAATGGCCTACTCCTGCACCTATTTTCTATGTTTCTATTGCCACTTTCATTTCTCTGCACATCGTGCATGTGTACGTGACAAATGGACTTGACTTGACTTGAGAGTGTGTGTGTGTGTGGGAGAGATAGAGAGAGATTATTAAGGGGTTGGACACGTTAGAGGCAGGAAACATGTTCCCAATGTTGGGGGAGTCCAGAACAAGGGGCCACACACAGTTTAAGAATAAGGGGTCGGCCATTTAGAACGGAGACGAGGAAGAACTTTCTCAGTCAGAGAGTTGTGAATCTGTGGGATTAATTCTCTGCCTCAGAAGGCAGTGGAGGCCAATTCTCTGAATGTATTCGAGAGAGAGCTGGGTAGAGCTCTTAAGGATAGCGGAGTCAGGGGGTATGGGGAGAAGGCAGGAACGGGGTACTGATTGAGAACGATCAGCCGCGATCACATTGAATGGCGGTGCCTACAGGCTCGAAGGGCCGAATGGCCTCCTCCTGCACCTATTGTCTATTGTCTATTACCCCGTTCCTGCCTTCTCCCCATACCCCCTGACTCCGCTATCCTTAAGAGCTCTATCTAGCTCTCTCTTGAATGCATTCAGAGAATTGGCCTCCACTGCCTTCTGAGGCAGAGAATTAATCCCACAGATTCACAACTGAAAAAGTTTTTCCTCATCTCCGTTCTAAATGGCCTTACCCCTTATTCTTAAACTGTGTGTGGCCCCTGGTTCTGGACTCCCCCAACATTGGGAACATGTTTCCTGCCTCTAACGTGTCCAACCCCTTAATAATCTTATACGTTTCGATAAGATCTCCTCTCATCCTTCTAAATTCCAGTGTATACAAGCCTAGTCGCTCCAGTCTTTCAACGTACGACAGTCCCGCCATTCCGGGAATTAACCTGGTGAACCTACGCTGCACGCCCTCAATAGCAAGAATATCCTTCCTCAAATTTGGAGACCAAAACTGCACACAGTACTCCAGGTGCGGTCTCACCAGGGCCCTGTACAACTGCAGAAGGACCTCTTTGCTCCTATACTCAAACTAGGAGACCAAAACTGCACCCAGTACTCCAGGTGCGGTCTCACTAGGGCCCTGTACAACTGCAGAAGGACCTCTTTGCTCCTATACTCAACTCCTCTTGTTATGAAGGCCAACATGCCATTGGCTTTCTTCACTGCCTGCTGTACCTGCGTGCTTCTACTGTAGACAGGGTGAGCAGCTTTAAATACCTGGGAGTCCACATCAAAGAGGATCTGACATGGACAACGCACATTGGCACACTGGTGGGCAAGGCAAGGCAGCCCCATTACCACCTCAGACAGCTGAGGAGATTCAGAGCGTCTCTGAGGATCCTTCAGTGCTTCCACTCTGGGGCTGTCGAGAGCATCCTGTCTGGCAACATCACAGTCTGGTTTGGGGAACATAGAAACATAGAAAATAGGTGCAGGAGTAGGCCATTCGGCCCTTCGAGCCTGTACGCACCGCCATTCAATATGATCATGGCTGATCATCCAACTCAGTATCCCGTACCTGCCTTCTCTCCATACCCCCTGATCCCTTTAGCCACAAGGGCCACATCTAACTCCCTCTTAAATATAGCCAACAAACTGGCCTCAACTACCTTCTGTGGCAGAGAATTCCACAGATTCACCACTCTCTGTGTGAAGAAAAACGTTCTCATCTCGGTCCTAAAAGACTTCCCCCTTATCCTTAAACTGTGTGGCCCCTTGTTCTGGACTTCCCCAACATCGGGAACATGTTTCCTGCCTCTAACGTGTCCAACCCCTTAATAATCGGTGAGACCACACCTGGAGTATTGCGTACAGTTTTGGTCTCCTAATCTGAGGAAAGACATTCTTGCCATAGAGGAGGTGCAGAGAAGGCATGTTGGCCTTCATAACAAGAGGAGTTGAGTGTAGGAGCAAAGAGGTCCTTCTGCAGTTGTACAGGGCATTGCTGAGACCACACCTGGAGTATTGCGTACAGTTTTGGTCTCCTAGTTTGAGTATAGGAGCAGGGAGGTCCTTCTGCAGTTGTACAGGGCATTGCTGAGACCACACCTGGAGTATTGCGTACAGTTTTGGTCTCCTAGTTTGAGTATAGGAGCAGGGAGGTCCTTCTGCAGTTGTACAGGGCATTGGTGAAACCACACCTGGAGTACTGTGTGCAGTTTTGGTCTCCTAATCTGAGGAAAAACATTCTTGCCATAGAGGGAGTACAGAGAAGGTTCACCAGATTGATCCCTGGGATGGCAGGACTTTCATACGGAGAAAGACTGGATAGACTGGGCTTGTACTCACTGGAATTTAGAAGATCTAGGGGGGGGATTTTATGGAAACGTACAAAATTCTCAAGGGGTCGGACAGCCTAGATGCGGGAAGATTGTTCCCGATGTTGGGGAAGTCCAGAACAAGGGGTCACACAGTTTAAGGATAAGGGGGAAGTCTTTTAGGACCGAGATTTTTTTTCACACAGAGAGTGGTGAATCTGTGGAATTCTCTGCCACAGAAGGTAGTTGAGGCCAGTTCGTCGGCTATATTTAAGAGGGAGTTAGATGTGGCCCTTGTGGCTAAAGGGATCAGGGGGTATGGAGAGAAGGCAGGTACGGGGCACTGAGTTGGATGATCAGCCATGATCATATTGAATGGCGGTGCGTACAGGCTCGAAGGGCCGAATGGCCTCCTCCTGCACCTATTGTCTATTGTCTATTACCCCGTTCCTGCCTTCTCCCCATACCCCCTGACTCCGCTATCCTTAAGAGCCCTATCTAGCTCTCTCTTGAAAGCATTCAGAGAATTGGCCTCCACTGCCTTCTATAGACAATAGGTGCAGTAGGAGGCCATTCGGCCCTTCTCAGTAGATTATATATTTGCATGTGTGTTTAGATCACCCATTCACACACTAGTTTAGTCTGACAATAGACAATAGGTGCAGGAGGAGGCCATTCGGCCCTTCGAGCCTGTACGCACCGCCATTCAATGTGATCACGGCTGATCATTCTCAATCAGTACCCCGTTCCTGCCTCCTCCCCGTACCCCCCTGACTCCGCTATCCTTAAGAGCTTTATCTAGCTCTCTCTTGAATGCATTCAGAGAATTGGCCTCCACTGCCTTCTATAGACAACATACAATAGACAACTGGTGCAGGAGGAGTTTATAAATCACAGCGAGCTGTTTATATATTTCATATGTCTTTTTATAGTTGGCAAGATTTTTGCCAACTGCAAGTTTATTTAGTCGGTCTGAGGAAAGGTCTCCACTCGAAACGTCACCCATTCCTTCTCTCCCGAGATGCTGCCTGACCTGCTGAGTTACTCCGGCATTTTGTGTCTACCTGCAAGTTTATTTACTCTGTGTGTGTGTGTGTGTGTGTGTTCGAGGGTTTATACATTACTCAGTTGATTATAGACTTGCGTGTGTGTTTAGTTTAGATACAGCACGGAAACAGGCCACTCGGCCCATCGAGTCCGCACCGGCCAGCGATCCCCACACACTAGTTTAGTTTGACAATAGACAACAGGTGCAGGAGGAGGCCATTCGGCCCTTTGAGCCTGTACGCACCGCCATTCAATGTGATCGCGGCCGATCATTCTCAATCAGTACCCCGTTCCTGCCTTCTCCCCTGACTCCGCTATCCTTTAAGAGCTCTATCCAGCTCTCTCTTGAATGCATTCAGAGAATTGGCCTCCACTGCCTTCTGAGGCAGAGAATTAATCCCACAGATTCACAACTGAAAAAGTTTTTCCTCATCTCCGTTCTAAATGGCCGACCCCTTATTCTTAAACTGTGTGGCCCCTGGTTCTGGACTCCCCCAACATTGGGAACATGTTTCCTGCCTCTAACGTGTCCAACCCCTTAATAATCTTATACGTTTCGATAAGAACTTCTAAATTCCAGTGTATACAAGCCTAGTCGCTCCAGGCTTTCAACATACGACAGTCCCGCCATTCCGGGAATTAACCTGGTGAACCTACGCTGCACGCCCTCAATAGCAAGAATATCCTTCCTCAAATTTGGAGACCAAAACTGCACACAGTACTCCAGGTGCGGTCTCACCAGGGCCCTGTACAACTGCAGAAGGACCTCTTTGCTCCTATACTCAAACTAGGAGACCAAAACTGCACACAGTACTCCAGGTGCGGTCTCACTAGGGCCCTGTACAACTGCAGAAGGACCTCTTTGCTCCTATACTCAACTCCTCTTGTTATGAAGGCCAACATGCCATTGGCTTTCTTCACTGCCTGCTGTACCTGCATGCTTCTACTGTAGACAGGGTGAGCAGCTTTAAATACCTGGGAGTCCACATCAAAGAGGATCTGACATGGACAACGCACATTGGCACACTGGTGGGCAAGGCAAGGCAGCCCCATTACCACCTCAGGCAGCTGAGGAGATTCAGAGCGTCTCTGAGGATCCTTCAGTGCTTACACTCTGGGGCTGTCGAGAGCATCCTGTCTGGCAACATCACAGTCTGGTTTGGGGAACACAGAAACATAGAAAATAGGTGCAGGAGTAGGCCATTCGGCCCTTCGAGCCTGTACGCACCGCCATTCAATATGATCATGGCTGATCCTCCAACTCAGTATCCCGTACCTGCCTTCTCTCCATACCCCCTGATCCCTTTAGCCACAAGGGCCACATCTAACTCCCTCTTAAATATAGCCGACGAACTGGCCTCAACTACCTTCTGTGGCAGAGAATTCCACAGATTCACCACTCTCTGTGTGAAGAAAAACGTTCTCATCTCGGTCCTAAAAGACTTCCCCCTTATCCTTAAACTGTGTGTGGCCCCTTGTTCTGGACTTCCCCAACATCGGGAACATGTTTCCTGCCTCTAACGTGTCCAACCCCTTAATAATCGGTGAGACCACACCTGGAGTATTGCGTACAGTTTTGGTCTCCTAATCTGAGGAAAGACATTCTTGCCATAGAGGAAGTGCAGAGAAGGCATGTTGGCCTTCATAACAAGAGGAGTTGAGTGTAGGAGCAAAGAGGTCCTTCTGCAGTTGTACAGGGCATTGCTGAGACCACACCTGGAGTATTGCGTACAGTTTTGGTCTCCCAGTTTGAGTATAGGAGCAGGGAGGTCCTTCTGCAGTTGTACAGGGCATTGGTGAAACCACACCTGGAGTATTGTGTGCAGTTTTGGTCTCCTAATCTGAGGAAAGACATTCTTGCCATAGAGGGAGTACAGAGAAGGTTCACCAGATTGATCCCTGGGATGGCAGGACTTTCATACGAAGATAGACTGGGCTTGTACTCGCTGGAATTTAGAAGATCGAGGGGGGATCTTATGGAAACGTACAAAATTCTCAAGGGGTCGGACGGCCTAGATGCGGGAAGATTGTTCCCGATGTTGGGGAAGTCCAGAACAAGGGGTCACACAGTTTAAGGATAAGGGGGAAGTCTTTTAGGACCGAGATTTTTTTTCACACACAGAGTGGTGAATCTGTGGAATTCTCTGCCACAGATGGTAGTTGAGGCCAGTTCGTTGGCTATATTTAAGAGGGAGTTAGATGTGGCCCTTGTGGCTAAAGGGATCAGGGGGTATGGAGAGAAGGCAGGTACGGGATACTGAGTTGGATGATCAACCATGATCATATTGAATGGCGGTGCGTACAGGCTTGAAGGGCCGAATGGCCTACTCCTGCACCTATTTTCTATGTTTCTATGTTCCCCAAACCAGACTGTGATGTTGCCAGACATGTGTACGTGACAAATGGACTTGACTTGACTTGAGAGTGTGTGTGTGTGTGTGGGAGAGATAGAGAGAGATTATTAAGGGGTTGGACACGTTAGAGGCAGGAAACATGTTCCCAATGTTGGGGGAGTCCAGAACAAGGGGCCACACACAGTTTAAGAATAAGGGGTCGGCCATTTAGAACGGAGACGAGGAAAAACTTTCTCAGTCAGAGAGTTGTGAATCTGTGGGATTAATTCTCTGCCTCAGAAGGCAGTGGAGGCCAATTCTCTGAATGTATTCGAGAGAGAGCTGGATAGAGCTCTTAAGGATAGCGGAGTCAGGGGGTATGGGAGAAGGCAGGAACGGGGTACTGATTGAGAATGATCAGCCGCGATCACATTGAATGGCGGTGCGTACAGGCTCGAAAGGCCAAATGGCCTCCTCCTGCACCTATTGTCTATTGTCTATTACCACGTTCCTGCCTTCTCCCCATACCCCCTGACTCCGCTATCCTTAAGAGCCCTATCTTGCTCTCTCTTGAAAGCATTCAGAGAATTGGCCTCCACTGCCTTCTATAGACAATAGGTGCAGTAGGAGGCCATTCGGCCCTTCTCAGTAGATTATATATTTGCATGTGTGTTTAGATCACCCATTCACACACTAGTTTAGTCTGACAATAGACAATAGGTGCAGGAGGAGGCCATTCGGCCCTTCGAGCCTGTACGCACCGCCATTCAATGTGATCGCGGCCGATCATTCTCAATCAGTACCCCGTTCCTGCCTTCTCCCCATACCCCCTGACTCCGCTATCCTTAAGAGCTTTATCTAGCTCTCTCTTGAATGCATTCAGAGAATTGGCCTCCACTGCCTTCTGAGGCAGAGAATTCCACAGATTCACAACTCTCCGACTGAAAACGTTTTTCCTCATCTCAGTTCTAAATGGCCGACCCCTTATTCTTAAACTGTGTGTGGCCCCTTGTTCTGGACTCTCCCAACATTGGGAACATGTTTCCTGCCTCTAACGTGTCCAACCCCTTAATAATCTTATACGTTTCGATAAGATCTTCTAAATTTCAGTGTATACAAGCCTAGTCGCTCCAGTCTTTCAACATACGGCAGTCCCGCCATTCCGGGAATTAACCTGGTGAACCTACGCTGCACGCCCTCAATAGCAAGAATATCCTTCCTCAAATTTGGAGACCAAAACTGCACACAGTACTCCAGGTGCGGTCTCACTAGGGCCCTGTACAACTGCAGAAGGACCTCTTTGCTCCTATACTCAACTCCCCTCGTTATGAAGGCCAACATGCCATTGGCTTTCTTCACTGCCTGCTGTACCTGCATGCTTCCTTTCAGTGACTGATGCACGAGGACACCCAGATCTCGTTGTACGTCCCCTGTTCCCAACTTGACATACAGATACAAGATGTCTCTTGGAGACGCGGGGCGGAAACACAATCCCTTCCCCACCGAGTCCGTCCGTCCGCGCCGACCGGCGATCGCCCGTTCTCGCGCCAGTTTAGTCTGGAGACGCGGCGCGGAAACAGGAGGCAAAAGTCGGCCATCTTGAAACAGGCCCCAAACTCTCTCAGCGCGGAAACACAATCCCTTCCCCACCGAGTCCGTCCGCACACCAACACAATCCAATACACACGTCGGGGAACAATGTACAATTTATCGAAACGTCGTCTTTGGCGGGCGGGGGGGGGGGGGGGGGGGGGAAGAAACGGGAGAAAACCCCACGAGGGTCGGGGGGAGAACGTGCAAACTCCGCACGGACAGCGCCCGCAGTCGGGATGGAACCCGGGTCTCCGGCGACGTGAGGCAGCAACTCTGCCGGCCTCCGAACAATTCCTCTGGGAAGGAGACGAGGAGGAATGTCTTTAAGACAGCTCTGGGCTCCTTCTCCCTCGTTAAAGTCCGTGTTGGAAGAGGCCCAGGCCTTCCTTGGCCCTCTGGGCCTGGTAGGCCTTCATCGTCCTCTTGGGCGGCTGCAGGTTTGGGCTCAGGCCGGGCTTACGCTTGGGGCCTACGGGCCTGGCCTCGGCCCCCAGCAGCTCGGGCTCGGCCCCGATACAATGGTTGCCCTGGGAAAAGGGGCCCTTCCGCCCCTCGGGCCCGTGTTCGTCGTGGGAAACCAGGCCCCATGGCCCGGGCTCGGCCCCGAACCGCTGGTCGCCGTGGGAAATGGGCCTGTGGTTGCCGTGGGAGACGGGGCCCGGCAGCTCGGGCCGGTGGTCGTCCTGGGAGCCGGGCCTGCGGTTGCCGCGGCCTTTCCGTCCAGCCCTGGCGCCGCCCTGAGAGACGGGGCCTGGTCGTCCAGGCTTGTTGCCGCCGTGAGGGGCAAGGCCTTGCCCCTGAGGCCCCCGGTCGCCGTGGGAGACGGGGCCTGGTCGTCCAGGCTTGTTGCCGCCGTGAGGAGAAAGGCCCTGCCCCGGAGGCCCCCGGTCGCCGTGGGAGACGGGGCCTTCCCCGCCGGGCCGGGCCCCGGGCAGGTCGCTGTCGTGGGCGAAGCGGCAGGAGACGCCGTAGCGGCAACGGCCGTCCTTGCGGTAGGCCAGGCAGATGCCCGGGTCCCCCCGGGGCAGCCGGGCAGTCAGTCGGACGTGCTTCTCCAGGAGCTTCAGCCTGGCCTCCCTCTCCTGGGCGTACGGGTTCACGAACACGCCGGCCCCTTCGCCGCCTCCCGGAACCACGGGCCCCAGCAGCGGGGAGGGCAGCGCCCGCGTCTCGCTCTCCCCCTCTCCCGGCCCTGTCGAACTGCAAGAGACGCACAGTTAGAAACGTGGACAATAGGCGCAGGAGGAGGCCGTTCGGCCCTTCGAGCCTGCACGCACCGCCATTCAATGCGATCATGGCCGATCATCCACAATCAGTACCCCGTTCCTGCCTTCTCCCCATATCCCTTGATTCCGTTAGCCCCAAGAGCTAAATCTAACTCTCTCTTGAAAACATCCAGTGAATTGGCCTCCACTGCCTTCTATAGACAATAGGTGCAGGAGGAGGCCATTCAGCCCTCCGAGCCTGTACGCACCGCCATTCAATGTGATCATGGCCGATCATTCTCAATCAGTACCCCGTTCCTGCCTTCTCCCCATACCCCCTGACTCCACTATCCTTAAGAGCTCTCTCCAGCTCTCTCTTGAATGCATTCAGAGAATTGGCCTCCACTGCCTTCTGAGGCAGAGAATTAATCCCACAGATTCACAACTCTCTGATTGATAAAGTTTTTCCTCATCTCAGTTGTTAATGGCCGACCCCTTATTCTTAAACTGTGTGTGGCCCCTGGTTCTGGACTCCCCCAACATTGGGAACATGTTTCCTGCCTCTAACGTGTCCAACCCCTTAATAATCTTATATGTTTCGATAAGATCTGTGGCAGACAATCCCACAGATTCACAACTCTCTGGGGGGAAAAGTTTCTCCTTTTCTCAGTCCTAAATGGCCGACCCCTTATTCTTAAACTGTGTGTGGCCCCTGGTTCTGGACTCCCCCAAAATTGGGAACACACTCAGTTTAAGAATAAGGGGTCGGCAATTTAGAACTGAGATGAGGAAATTACTGTTTCAGTCAGAGAGTTGTGAATCTTTGGGATTAATTCTCTGCCTCAGAAGGCAGTGGAGGCCAATTCTCTGAATGCATTCAAGAGAGAGCTGGATAGAGCTCTTAACTGACTGAAAATGTTTTTCCTCATCTCCGTTCTAAATGGCCGACCCCTTATTCTTAAACTGTGTGGCCCCTTGTTGTGGACTCCCCCAACATTGGGAACATGTTTCCTGCCTCTAACGTGTCCAACCCCTTAATAATCTTATACGTCTTGATAAGATCTCCTCTCATCCTTCTAAATTCCAGTGTGTACAAGCCTAGTCGCTCCAGTCTTTCAACATAAGATAGTCCCGCCATTCAAAGAGGGGTAGATAGAGCTCTTAAGGATAGCGGAGTGAGGGGGTATGGGGAGAAGGCAGGAACGGGGTACTGATTGAGAATGATCAGCCGCGATCACATTGAATGGCGGTGCGTACAGGCTCGAAGGGCCGAATGGCCTCCTCCTGCACCTGTTGTCCATTGTCTGCCCTTTGTTCCCAAGAAAGAAGAGGTCACAACGGACACGTTGGTCCCGAAGGACATGCTAAGATTTATAGAGGGGTTGTACTGCCACATGTATTTCGGAATGGCAGGCAGTGACCAGTGGGGTACCGCAAGGTTCGGTGCTGGGACCCCAGCTATTTACGATATACATCAATGACTTAGACGAAGGGATTAAAAGTACCATTAGCAAATTTGCAGATGATACTAAGCTGGGGGGTAGTGTGAATTGTGAGGAAGATGCAATAAGGCTGCAGGGTGACTTGGACAGGTTGTGTGAGTGGGCGGATACATGGCAGATGCAGTTTAATGTGGATAAGTGTGAGGTTATTCACTTTGGAAGTAAGAATAGAAAGGCAGATTATTATCTGAATGGTGTCAAGTTAGGAGGAGGGGGAGTCCAACGAGATCTGGGTGTCCTAGTGCATCAGTCAATGAAAGGAAGCATGCAGGTACAGCAGGCAGTGAAGAAAGCCAATGGAATGTTGGCCTTCATAACAAGAGGAGTTGAGTATAGGAGCAAAGAGGTCCTTCTACAGTTGTACCGTGCCCTGGTGAGACCGCACCTGGAGTACTGTGTGCAGTTTTGGTCTCCAAATTTGAGGAAGGATATTCTTGCTATGGAGGGCGTGCAGCGTAGGTTCACTAGGTTAATTCCTGGAATGGCGGGACTGTCGTATGTTGAAAGGCTGGAGCGATTGGGCTTGTATACACTGGAATTTAGAAGGATGAGGGGGGGATCTTATTGAAACATATAAGATAATTAGGGGATTGGACACATTAGAGGCAGGAAACATGTTCCCAATGTTGGGGGAGTCCAGAACAAGGGGCCACACAGTTTAAGAATAAGGGGTCGGCCATTTAGAACGGAGATGAGGAAGGACTTTTTCAGTCAGAGAGTGGTGAAGGTGTGGAATTAATTCTCTGCCTCAGAAGGCAGTGGAGGCCAGTTCGATGGATGCTTTCAAGAGAGAGCTGGATAGAGCTCTTAAGGATAGCGGAGTGAGGGTGTATGGGGAGAAGGCAGGAACGGGGTACTGATTGAGAGTGATCAGCCATGATCGCATTGAATGGCGGTGCTGGCTCGAAGGGCTGAATGGCCTCCTCCTGCACCTATTGTCTATTGTCTATTTGTGGTGTAAAATGTGTGTAAATGTACGCTTTCGGGGAGGGCGTTTCTGAACGCTCTGGCTCCTAGGCTCTCTCCCACCTTTGCACAATCCGCAGGCATTGTACGGGGCATTGGTGAGACCGCACCTGGAGTATTGCGTACAGTTTTGGTCTCCTAATCTGAGGAAAGACATTCTTGCCATAGAGGGAGTACAGAGAAGGTTCACCAGATTGATCCCTGGATGGCAGGACTTTCATACGAAGATAGACTGGGCTTGTACTCGCTGGGATTTAGAAGATCGAGGGGGGGGATCTTATAGAAACTTACAAAACTCTCAAGGGGTCGGACAGGCTAGATGCGGGAAGATTGTTCCCGATGTTGGGGAAGTCCAGAACAAGGGGGTCACACAGTTTAAGGATAAGGGGGAAGTCTTTTAGGACCGAGATGTTTTTCTCTTCACACAGAGAGTGGTGAATCT
>NC_135991.1:17311487-17338561 GCF_053455715.1 Rhinoraja longicauda
TAGCTGAGTGAGTGAGGAGGGGGGGGGATAGTGAGTGAGTGAGGGGGGGGGATAGTGAGTGAGGGAGGGGGGGGGGATAGGTGAGGTTGTGGTGAGGGGGGGGGATAGTGAGGTTGTGGTGAGGGGGGGGGATAGTGAGTGAGGGAGGGGGGCGGGATAGTGAGTGAGTGAAGGGGGGGGGATAGTGAGATGAGGGAGGGAGGGGGGGGGATAGTGAGTGAGGGAGGGAGGGGGGGGGGGATAGTGAGTGAGTGAGTGAGGGGGGGGGGGGATAGTGAGTGAGGGAGGGGGGGGGATAGTGATGTTGTGGTGTGGGGGGGGGATAGTGAGTGAGGGAGGGGGGGGGGATAGTGAGTGAGGGAGTGAGGGAAGGGGGGGGGATAGTGAGTGAGGGAGTGAGGGAGGGGGGGGAGAGCTGATGTTGAGGTGAGGGAGGGGGGGGCGGGATAGTGAGTGAGGGGGGGGGAGAGTGATGTTGAGGTGAGGGGGGGGGAGAGATAGTGAGTGAGTGAGGGGGGGGGATAGTGATGTTGAGGTGAGGGAGGATAGTGAGTGAGGGAGGGGGGGGGATAGTGAGTGAGTGAGGGAGGGGGGGGGATAGTGAGTGAGGGAGGGGATAGTGAGTGAGTGAGGCGGAGGGGGGGGGATAGTGAGTGAGGGAGGGGGGGGGATAGTGAGTGAGGGAGGGAGGGGGGGGGGATAGTGAGTGAGTGAGTGAGGGGGGGGGGGATAGTGAGTGAGGGAGGGGGGGGGGATAGTGATGTTGTGGTGTGTGGGGGGGGATAGTGAGTGAGGGAGGGGGGGGGGATAGTGAGTGAGGGAGTGAGGGAGGGGGGGGGATAGTGAGTGAGGGAGTGAGGGAGGGGGGGAGAGTGATGTTGAGGTGAGGGAGGGGGGGGGGATAGTGAGTGAGGGGGGGGGAGAGTGATGTTGAGGTGAGGGGGGGGGAGAGATAGTGAGTGAGTGAGGGGGGGGGGATAGTGATGTTGAGGTGAGGGAGGATAGTGAGTGAGGGAGGGGGGGGATAGTGAGTGAGTGAGGGAGGGGGGGGGATAGTGAGTGAGGGAGGGGATAGTGAGTGAGTGAGGGAGGGGGGGGGATAGTGAGTGAGGGAGGGGGGGGGGATAGTGAGTGAGGGAGGGAGGGGGGGGGGATAGTGAGTGAGGGAGGGAGGGGGGGGGGGGATAGTGAGTGAGGGAGGGAGTGAGGGGGGGGGGATAGTGAGTGAGTGAGGGGGGGGGGATAGTGAGTGAGGGAGGGGGGGGGATAGTGATGTTGTGGTGAGGGAGGGGGGGGATAGTGAGTGAGTGAGGGAGGGGGGGGATAGTGAGTGGTGGGGGGGGGATAGTGAGTGAGGGAGGGAGGGGGGGGGATAGTGAGTGAGGGGGGGGGATAGTGAGTGAGTGAGGGGAGGGGGGGGGGATAGTGAGTGAGGGAGGGGGGGGAGTGATGTTGAGGTGAGGGAGGGGGGGGGGATAGTGAGGGAGTGAGGGAGGGGGGGAGTGATGTTGAGGTGAGGGAGGGGGGGGGATAGTGAGTGAGGGGGGGGGAGAGTGATGTTGGTGAGGTGAGGGAGGGGGGGGGGATAGTGAGTGAGGGAGGGATTGGGGGGGGATAGTGAGTGAGGGGGGGGGGGGGGATAGTGATGTTGTGGTGTGGGGGGGGGGATAGTGATGTTGTGGTGTGGGGGGGGGGGATAGTGAGTGAGGGAGGGGGGGGATAGTGAGGTTGTGGTGAGGGGGGGGATAGTGAGTGAGGGAGGGGGGGGGGATAGTGATGTTGTGGTGTGGGGGGGGGGATAGTGATGTTGTGGTGAGGGGGGGGGGGATAGTGATGTTGTGGTGTGGGGGGGGGGGATAGTGATGTTGTGTGTGAGGGGGGGGGGATAGTGAGTGAGGGAGGGGGGGGGATAGTGAGGGAGGGAGGGGGGAGGGGGGGATAGTGAGTGAGGGAGGGGGGGGGATAGTGATGTTGTGGTGAGGGGGGGGAGGGATAGTGATGTTGTGGTGTGGGGGGGATAGTGAGTGAGGGAGGGGTGGGGATAGTGAGGTGAGTGAGGGGGGGGGGATAGTGAGTGAGGGAGGGGGGGGGGGATAGTGAGTGAGTGAGGGGGGGGGGATAGTGAGTGTGGGGAGGGGGGGGGGGATAGTGAGGTTGTGGTGAAGGGGGGGGGATAGTGAGTGAGGAGGGGGGGGGGATAGTGAGTGAGTGAGGGAGGGGGGGGGGATAGTGAGGGAGGGAGGGGGGGGGATAGTGAGTGAGGGGGGGGGATAGTGAGTGAGTGAGGGGGGGGGATAGTGAGTGAGGGAGGGGGGGGGGGATAGTGATGTTGTGGTGTGGGGGGGGATAGTGAGGGGGGAGTGGGGGGGGTTAGGTGAGTGGAGGGAGGGGGGAGTGATGTTGAGGTGAGGGGGGGGGGATAGTGAGTGAGGGAGGGAGGGGATGTGAGGTTGGTGGTGAGGGGGGGGTAGTGAGGGGGAGAGGGGGGGGATAGTGAGTGAGGGGTGGGGGGGGAGTGATGTTGTGGTGAGGGGGGGGTTAGTGAGTGAGTGTGGGAGGGGGGGGGGGGATAGTGATGTGTGGGTGAGGGGGGGGGGATAGTGAGTGGGGGGTGGGGTAGTGATGTTGTGGGTAGAGGGGGGGATAGTGAGTGAGGGAGGGGGGATAGTGATGTTGTGGTGAGGGGGGGGGATAGTGATGTTGTGGTGAGGGGGGGGGGTTAGTGATGTTGAGGGAGGGGGGGGGATAGTGATGTTGTGGTGAGGGAGAGGGGGGGGATAGTGAGTGAGGAAGGGGGGGATAGTAGAGGTTATCTGTTGACACCCTCCCCCTCACCGCCTCCAGCTCCACCTCCACCTCTGCGGCCGCCGCCTCCTCCTCCTCCTCTCTCCCGCCGCTCCTCCTCCTCCTCCTCCTACCTCCTCCTCCTCCTCCCCGGTCTCCGTCTTCATCGTCGTCGTCGTCGTCGTCGTCCAGACTGCGCTCACCCGCCGCCGCCGCGCCGCCGCCGCCGCCATCTTGTGTCCGTCTCTCCCCTCCCCTCTCCCGCGACGTCACCGCGCAACCGAGTCCGACGTCAACGCCTCCTTCTCCGACTCTGGTTGGACGAGAGAGGTGTCGCTCAAGTGACTCCGGCCCTCTGGTTGGATTATAGCGGCTGTCGCTCCTGGGGAACGGCCCGCCCCGCTCGATGCGTCACCGCGTTCTAGTAGGGACGTCAGCGCGTCACCGCGTTCGAGTAGGACGTCAGCGCGTCACCCCCCCCCCCGCCTGCCTCCGCCTCTGCTTGGACAGGAGAGCTGTCGCTCAAGCGAGTCCGGCCTCTGGTTGGACCAGTGGGCTGACGCTCTAGGGTTGGACCAGTGGGCTGACGCTCTAGGGAATGACCCGCCCTCCCCTCGACGTAAACGCGCCCGATTCTGACGTCAGCGCGCCGTCCCGCCTTCCTCCGCCGCTGGTTGGACGAGAGAGCTGTCGCTCAAGCGACTCCGGCCTCCGGTTGGACCAGGTGGGCTGTCGTTCTGGCGAATGACCCGCCTACCCCTCGAAGTCACCGCGCACGTCCTGCCCCTTGGATGCGACTCCGGCCTCTGGTTGGACCAGGCGGCTGTCGCTCTGGGCAATGACCCGCCCTCCCCCGGCACGTCACCGCGCACCACCCGCCCCCGACCTTGACGTCCCCGCGTCCGCCGCCTCCCTCCACCTCTGGTTGGACCAGGGGGCTGTCGCTCTGGGGAATGACCCGCCCTCTCCCTTGACGTCACCGCGCACGACGCGCCCGATCGGACGTCAACGCGTCTGCCCGCCTCTGGTTGGGACGAGAGAGCTGTCGCTCAAGCGACTCCGGCCTCTGGTTGGACCAGGGGGCTATCGCTCTGGGGAATGACCCACCCTCCCCTCGACGTCACCGCGCCCGATTCGGACGTCAGCGCGCCGTCCCGCCTCCCTCCGCCGCTGGTTGGACGAGAGAGCTGTCGCTCAAGCGACTCCGGCCTCTGGTTGGACCAGGGGGCTGTCGCTCTGGGGAATGACCCGCCCTTCACTCGACGTGCGTACAGGCTGGAAGGGCTGAATGGCCTCCTCCTGCACCTGTTGTCTGAGGCAGTGGTGTCCAAACTTTTTGCAAAGAGGGCCAGATTTGATAACGTGATAATACCCAAGGGCCAATGGCGTCTCTCGAGACTTTTTGAACCATAAACGTTACATACAAAATCCAGTTATATAACTATTTTATTTGCAGGAGGAGGCCATTCGGCCCTTCGAGCCTGTACGCACCGCCATTCAATGTGATCACGGCTGGTCATTCTCAATCAGTACCCCGTTCCTGCCTTCTCCCCCATACCCCCTGACTCCTCTATCCTTAAGAGCTCTATCCAGCTCTCTCTTGAATGCATTCAGAGAATTGGCCTCCACTGCCTTCTGAGGCAGAGAATTAATCCCACAGATTCACAACTGGAAAAGTTTCCGTTCTAAATGGCCTTACCCCTTATTCTTAAACTGTGTGTGGCCCCTTGGTTCTGGACTCCCCCAACATTGGGAACATGTTTCCTGCCTCTAACGTGTCCGACCCCTTAATAATCTTATAACGTTTCGATAAGATCCCCTCTCATCCTTCTAAATTCCAGTGTATACAAGCCCAGTCGCTCCAGTCTTTCAACGTACGACAGTCCCGCCATTCCGGGAATTAACCTGGTGAACCTACGCTGCATGCCCTCAATAGCAAGAATATCCTTCCTCAAATTTGGAGACCAAAACTGCACACAGTACTCCAGGTGCGGTCTCACCAGGGCCCTGTACAACTGCAGAAGGACCTCTTTGCTCCTATACTCAAACTAGGAGACCAAAACTGCACACAGTACTCCAGGTGCGGTCTCACCAGGGCCCGGTACAACTGCAGAAGGACCTCTTTGCTCCTATACTCAACTCCTCTTGTTATGAAGGCCAACATTCCATTGGCTTTCTTCACAACAATAGTCATTTTTTAAATGAACATAGACAATAGACAATAGACAATAGGTGCAGGAGGAGGCCATTCGGCCCTTCGAGCCTGTACGCACCGCCATTCAATATGATCATGGCTGATCATCCAACTCACTATCCTGTACCTGCCTTCTCTCCATACCCCCTGATCCCTTTAGCCACAAGGGCCACATCTAACTCCCTCTTAAATATAGCCAACGAACTGGCCTCAACTACCTTCTGTGGCAGAGAATACCACAGGTTCACCACTCTCTGTGTGAACAAAAACGTTCTCATCTCGGTCCTAAAAGACTTCCCCCTTATCCTTAAACTGTGTGGCCCCTTGTTCTGGACTTCCCCAACATCGGGAACAATCTTCCTGCATCTAGCCTGTCCAACCCCTTAAGAATTTTATATGTTTCAATAAGATCCCCCCTCAGTCTTCTAAATGCCAGCGAGTACAAGCCGAGTCTATCCAGTCTTTCTTCGTATGAAAGTCCTGCCATCCCAGGGATCAATCTGGTGAACCTTCTCTGTACTCTCTCTAAGGCTATGCAGTTTAATGTAGATAAGTGTGAGGTTATTCACTTTGGAAGTAAGAATAGAAAGGCAGATTATTATCTGAATGGTGTCAAGTTAGGAGGAGGGGGAGTTCAACGAGATCTGGGTGTCCTAGTGCATCAGTCAATGAAAGGAAGCATGCAGGTACAGCAGGCAGTGAAGAAAGCCAATGGAATGTTGGCCTTCGTAACAAGAGGAGTTGAGTATAGGAGCAAAGAGGTTCTTCTACAGTTGTACCGGGCCCTGGTGAGACCGCACCTGGAGTACTGTGTGCAGTTTTGGTCTCCAAATTTGAGGAAGGATATTCTTGCTATGGAGGGCATGCAGCGTAGGTTTACTAGGTTAATTCCCGGAATGGCGGGACTGTCGTATGTTGAAAGGCTGGAGCGATTGGGCTTGTATACACTGGAATTTAGAAGGATGAGGGGGGATCTTATTGAAACATATAAGATAATTAGGGGATTGGACACATTAGAGGCAGATAACATGTTCCCAATGTTGGGGGAGTCCAGAACAAGGGGCCACACAGTTTAAGAATAAGGGGTCGGCCATTTAGAACGGAGATGAGGAAAAACTTTTTCAGTCAGAGAGTGGTGAAGGTGTGGAATTCTCTGCCTCAGAAGGCAGTGGAGGCCAGTTTGTTGGATGCTTTCAAGAGAGAGCTGGATAGAGCTCTTAAGGATAGCGGAGTGAGGGGGTATGGGGAGAAGGCAGGAACGGGGTACTGATTGAGAGTGATCAGCCATGATCGCATTGAATGGCGGTGCGTACAGGCTCGAAGGGCCGAATGGCCTACTCCTGCACCGGTTGTCTATTGTCTATTGTCATCATTTGAAAATGTCTGCTCACACAAATATGTGGAGCCGAACAAGCTCAGCATTTTCTTTGCAAATGTCCGTACAACGAGATTGGGAATGCGCCTCCTACACCATGCAATGATTTAATTAGTTTAAACAACAACAACCCAACGAAACCAATTGTAACAGTTTTAAGACAGAATAAAGTCCAAGTAGAATCTGTGCCGGATCGTTGTGGGATGTGACCATCCGGCTCAGCCGGACCGGTTCATAGCAGCGATGGCCCTGGGGATGAAGCCGTTCCTGAGTCTGGAGGTGTGGGCGTAGAAGGCCTTGTATCGTCTGCCCGATGGTGGAGGTCCCCAACAGACTGTTGCAGGGGTGTGAAGAGTCTTTGTGGATGCTGGTGGCTTTTCTGAGGCAATAGATAATAGACAATAGACAATAGACAATAGACAATAGACAATAGACAATAGGTGCAGGAGGAGGCCATTCAGCCCTTCGAGCCTGTACGCACCGCCATTCAATGCGATCATGGCTGATCACTCTCAATCAGTACCCCGTTCCTGCCTTCTCCCCATACCCCCTCACTCCGCTATCCTTAAGAGCTCTATCCAGCTCTCTCTTGAAAGCATCCAATGAACTGGCCTCCACTGCCCTTCTGAGGCAGAGAATTCCACACCTTCACCACTCTCTGAATGAAAAAGTTCTTCCTCATCTCCGTTCTAAATGGCCGACCCCTTATTCTTAAACTGTGTGGCCCCTTGTTCTGGACTCCCCCAACATTGGGAACATGTTTCCTGCCTCTAATGTGTCCAATCCCCTAATATATGTTTCAATAAGATCCCCCCTCATCCTTCTAAATTCCAGTGTATACAAGCCCAATTGCTCCAGCCTTTCAACGTACGACAGTCCCGCCATTCCGGGAATTAACCTACGCTGCACGCCCTCCATAGCAAGAATATCCTTCCTCAAATTTGGAGACCAAAACTGCACACAGTACTCCAGGTGCGGTCTCACCAGGGCCCGGTACAACTGCAGAAGGGCCTCTTTGCTCCTATACTCAAATTTGGAGACCAAAACTGCACACAGTACTCCAGGTGCGGTCTCACCAGGGCCCGGTACAACTGCAGAAGGGCCTCTTTGCTCCTATACTCAAATTTGGAGACCAAAACTGCACACAGTACTCCAGGTGCGGTCTCACCAGGGCCCGGTACAACTGCAGAAGGACCTCTTTGCTCCTATACTCAACTCCTCTTGTTATGAAGGCCAACATTCCACTGGCTACATCGTGTGTTGTAGATGCCCTCCAAGGCTGGTCGCTGTGTTCCGATGGTCCTCTGGGCTCTATGGACTACCCGCTGAAGAGCTTTCCTCTCTGCCCCCGTGCAGCCGAGGTACCACACAGGGATGCCATGTGTTAGGATGCTCTCAATGGTTCAGCGGTAGAATGTCGTCAGCAGCTGTTGGGGTAGACCAGACTCCTTCAGTGTTCTTAGGTAGAACAGTCGTTGCTGTGCCTTCTTGACCAGCGCAGCGGTGTTATTGGACCATGTTAGGTCCTCCGAAATGTGAATGCCCAGAAATGTTAACTACTAGGTTAATTCCCGGAATTACTAGGTTAATTCCCGGAATGGCGGGACTGTCATACGTTGAAAGACTGGAGCGACTAGGCTTGTATACACTGGAATTTAGAAGGATGAGAGGGGATCTTATCGAAACGTATAAGATTATTAAGGGGTTGGACACGTTAGAGGCAGGAAACATGTTCCCAATGTTGGGGGAGTCCAGAACCAGGGGCCACACAGTTAAGCGGTAGAGTTGCCGCTTTACAGCGAATGCAGCGCCGGAGACTCAGGTTCGATCCTGACTACGGGTGCTGCACTGTAAGGAGTTTGTACGTTCTCCCCGTGACCTGCGTGGGTTTTCTCCGAGATCTTCGGTTTCCTCCCGCACTCCAAAGGCGTACAGGTATGTAGGTTAATTGGCTGGGTAAATGTAAATGTAAAAATTGTCCCTAGTGGGTGTAGGATAGTGTTAATGTGCGGGGATCACTGGGCGGCACGGACTTGGAGGGCCGAAAAGGCCTGTTTCCGGCTGTATATATATGATTGATTGAAGGGGTAAGGCCATTTAGAACAGAGATGAGGAAAAACTTTTTCAGTCAGAGAGTTGTGAATCTGTGGGATTAATTCTCTGCCTCAGAAGGCAGTGGAGGCCAATTCTCTGAATGCATTCAAGAGAGAGCTGGATAGAGCTCTTAAGGATAGAGGAGTCAGGGGGTACGGGGAGAAGGCAGGAACGGGGTACTGATTGAGAATGATCAGCCAAGATCGCATTGAATGGCGGTGCGTACAGGCTCGAAGGGCTGAATGGCCTACTTCTGCACCTATTGTCTATTGTCTATTGTCTATTGTCTATTATCCAGCGGCCGCCAAGCAAACATTAGCAAATTCTTGCTCCTTCTCGGGACAAATGTTCTCCACCATTTGCCTGACCCGGTCTTTGATAAACTCACCCTCTCCGCCAACGGTTTGCCATGTTCCAAATGATCCAAAATGGCGGCGCTGCCACAGCAGCTGAGGTCCATTTGTCTTTGTGTTTTGTTGGTTTTTTGTGTCTTAATTGTCGATGTGATGTGGTGTTTTTGTGTTTGTGTGCTATGTGTGGGTGTGTGGGTGTGTGGGTGTGTGGGTGTGTGGGTGTGGGGGTGTGTGGGTGTGGGGGTGTGGGGGTGTGGGGGTGTGTGGATGTGTGGGTGTGTGGGTGTGTGGGTGTGTGGGTGTGTGGGTGTGGGGGTGTGTGGGTGTGTGGGTGTGTGGGTGTGTGGGTGTGTGGGTGTGTGGGTGTGTGGGTGTGTGGGTGTGTGGGTTTGTGGGTGTGTGGGTGTGTGGGTGTGTGGGTGTGTGGGTTTGTGGGTGTGTGGGTGTGTGGGTGTGGGGGTGTGGGGAGGGGGGGGGAACAGTAAAATTGTAAATATGTGTCCCTTCCGAACGGAGACTTGACCTTTGTTTTCTGGGCCCTGTCTCCGTTCCTGCTGAGGCCTACCTTCGGCCTACCATCGGCCCAACTCCTGGAGCCGGCGGCATCCAGGGCTCCGGTTCTCAGAGCCCGCGGATCGGACATACCATCAGCGGAGCCGGCCGTCTTCGGAGGCTGCACGTATCGGCTGCGACTCGCCTTAGGCCCGGGCCGCGTGGCTGCCGACGTCGGGAGCTCCGGCAGCGGCAGCGTGTTTGCCCGCCCCGGGTCGCGGACATTTCACCGTCCGGCGCGGCCTGAAATAGGCCACGGGATTTTTCTCTGCTCGGTGGGGGCTTCAATGTCGGGAGCCACGACCCCCCTGACGTGCAGCAACAGCGTGTTCGCCCGCCCCGGGTCGCGGGGCTTGGGTCGTGGACATTTCACCATCCGGATTTTTCTCTGCTCGGCGGGGGCTTCAATGTCGGGAGCCACGACCCCCCCCCCGACGTGCAGCAACAGCGGCAGCGACAGCGTGTTCGCCCGCCCCGGGTCGCGGGGCCTGGGTCGCGGACATTTCACCGTCCGGCGCGGCCTGAAATAGGCCGCGGGGTTTTTCTCTGCTCGGCGGGGGCTTCAATGTCGGGAGCCACGACCCCCCCCGACGTGCAGCAACAGCGTGTTCGCCCGCCACGGATCGCGGGGCTTGGGTCGGCCCGCCGCGGACCGTCCGGCGCGGCCTGGAACCACAACAACCTGACCGCGGGAGAAGACGGCAGGGGACGGGAAAAGACATTGTGGCCTTCCATCACAGTGAGGAGGGGACTGGAGGAGACTCACTGTGATGGATGTTTCTTTTTTTTGTGTGTTGGTTGGGGTTGTGTAATCTGCCTATTTTAATGCTTTTATTGTTGGACTGTGGGTGACTGAATTTCGTCCGAAAAACGGTTTTTAGATGACAAATAAAGCTATCTTGAATCTTGAATCTGCAGCGATTAACGTGGTCACTTCGTACATTGCTTTGGTGATGTATTCATTTGACTCAAGGGCCCTCGAGAAGAACCGCTGTTGTGAGGCCAAGGCAACATGGAGTTACATAGAAACATAGAAACATAGAAAATAGGTGCAGGAGTAGGCCATTCGGCCCTTCGAGCCTGTACGCACCGCCATTCAATACGATCATGGCTGATCATCCAACTCAGTATCCCGTACCTGCCTTCTCTCCATACCCCCCTGATCCCTTTAGCCACAAGAGCCACATCTAACTCCCTCTTAAATATGGCCAATGAACTGGCCTCAACTACCTTCTGTGGCAGAGAATTCCACAGATTCACCACTCTCTGTGTGAAGAAATGTTTTCTCGTCTCGGTCCTAAAAGACTTCCCCCTTATCCTTAAACTGTGACCCCTGGTTCTGGACTCCCCCAACATCGGGAACAATCTTCCCGCATCTAGCCTGTCCGACCCCTTGAGAATTTTGTACGTTTCTATAAGATCCCCCCCTCGATCTTCTAAATCCCAGCGAGTACAAGCCGAGTCTATCCAGTCTTTCTTCGTATGAAAGTCCTGCCATCCCAGGGATCAATCTGGTGAACCTTCTCTGTACTCCCTCTATGGCAAGAATGTCTTTCCTCAGATTAGGAGACCAAAACTGTACGCAATACTCCAGGTGCGGTCTCACCAAGGCCCTGTACAACTGCAGCAGAACCTCCCTGCTCCTATACTCAAATCCTCTTGCTATGAATGCCAACATACCATTGGCTTTCTTCACTGCCTCCTGCACCTATTGTCTATTGTCTATTGTCTATTATCTATCACATTGAATGGCGGTGCGTACAGGCTCGAAGGGCCGAATGGCCTCCTCCTGCACCTATTGTCTATTGTCTATTGTCTATTGTCTATCACATTGAATGGCGGTGCGTACAGGTTCGAAGGGCTGAATGGCCTCCTCCTGCACCTATTGTCTATTGTCTATTGTCTATTGTCTATTGTCTATTATCCAGCGGCCGCCAAGCAAACATTAGCAAATTCTTGCTCCTTCTCGGGACAAATGTTCTCCACCATTTGCCTGACCCGGTCTTTGATAAACTCACCCTCTCCGCCAACGGTTTGCCATGTTCCAAATGATCCAAAATGGCGGCGCTGCATTTGTCTTTGTGTTTTGTTGGTTTTTTGTGTCTTAATTGTCGATGTGATGTGGTGTTTTTGTGTTTGTGTGCTATGTGTGGGTTTGTGGGTGTGTGGGTGTGTGGGTGTGTGGGTGTGTGGGTGTGTGGGTGTGTGGGGGTGTGGGGGTGTGTGGGTGTGTGGGTGTGTGGGTGTGTGGGTGTGTGGGTTTGTGGGTGTGGGGGTGTGTGGGTGTGTGGGTGTGTGGGTGTGTGGGTGTGGGGGTGTGTGGGTGTGTGGGTGTGTGGGTGTGTGGGTGTGTGGGTGTGTGGGTGTGTGGGTGTGTGGGTGTGTGGGTGTGTGGGTTTGTGGGTGTGTGGGTGTGGGGGTGTGTGGGTGTGGGGAGGGGGGGGGACAGTAAAATTGTAAATATGTGTCCCTTCCGAACGGAGACTTGACCTTTGTTTTCTGGGCCCTGTCTCCGTTCCTGCTGAGGCCTACCATCGGCCTACCATCGGCCCAACTCCTGGAGCCGGCGGCATCCAGGGCTCCGGTTCTCAGAGCCCGCGGATCGGACTTACCATCAGCGGAGCCGGCCGTCTTCGGAGGCTGCACGTATCGGCTGCGACTCGCCTTAGGCCCGGGCCGCGTGGCTGCCGACGTCGGGAGCTCCGGCAGCGGCAACGTGTTCGCCCGCCCCGGGTCGCGGACATTTCACCGTCCGGCGCGGCCTGAAATAGGCCACGGGATTTTTCTCTGCTCGGCGGGGGCTTCAATGTCGGGAGCCACGACCCCCCTGACGTGCAGCGACAGCGTGTTCGCCCGCCCCGGGTCGCGGGGCTTGGGTCGTGGACATTTCACCATCCGGATTTTTCTCTGCTCGGCGGGGGCTTCAATGTCGGGAGCCACGACCCCCCCCCCGACGTGCAGCAACAGCGGCAGCGACAGCGTGTTCGCCCGCCCCGGGTCGCGGGGCCTGGGTCGCGGACATTTCACCGTCCGGCGCGGCCTGAAATAGGCCGCGGGGTTTTTCTCTGCTCGGCGGGGGCTTCAATGTCGGGAGCCCCCCCGACGTGCAGCAACAGCGTGTTCGCCCGCCACGGATCGCGGGGCTTGGGTCGGCCCGCCGCGGACCGTCCGGCGCGGCCTGGAACCACAACAACCTGACCGCGGGAGAAGACGGCAGGGGACGGGAAAAGACATTGTGGCCTTCCATCACAGTGAGGAGGGGACTGGAGGAGACTCACTGTGATGGATGTTTCTTTTTTTTGTGTGTTGGTTGGGGTTGTGTAATCTGCCTATTTTAATGCTTTTATTGTTGGACTGTGGGTGACTGAATTTCGTCCGAAAAACGGTTTTTAGATGACAAATAAAGCTATCTTGAATCTTGAATCTGCAGCGATTAACGTGGTCACTTCGTACATTGCTTTGGTGATGTATTCATTTGACTCAAGGGCCCTCGAGAAGAACCGCTGTTGTGAGGCCAAGGCAACATGGAGTTACATAGAAACATAGAAACATAGAAAATAGGTGCAGGAGTAGGCCATTCGGCCCTTCGAGCCTGTACGCACCGCCATTCAATACGATCATGGCTGATCATCCAGCTCAGTATCCCGTACCTGCCTTCTCTCCATACCCCCTGATCCCTTTAGCCACAAGAGCCACATCTAACTCCCTCTTAAATATGGCCAATGAACTGGCCTCAACTACCTTCTGTGGCAGAGAATTCCACAGACTCACCACTCTCTGTGTGAAGAAATGTTCTCTCGTCTCGGTCCTAAAAGACTTCCCCCTTATCCTTAAGCTGTGACCCCCTGGTTCTGGACTCCCCCAACATCGGGAACAATCTTCCCGCATCTAGCCTCTCCAACCCCTTAAGAATTTTATACGTTTCTATAAGATCCCCCCCCCCTCAGTCTTCTAAATTTCAGCGAGTACAAGCCCAGTCTATCCAGTCTTTCCTCGTATGCAAGTCCCGCCATCCCAGGGATCAATCTGGTGAACCTTCTCTGTACTCCCTCTAAGGCAAGAACGTCTTTCCTCAGGTTAGGGGACCAAAACTGCACACAGTACTCCAGGTGCGGTCTCACCAAGGCCCTGTACAACTGCAGCAGAACCTCCCTGCTCCTAAACTCAAATCCTCTTGCTATGAATGCCAACATACCATTGGCTTTCTTCACTGCCTGCTGCACCTGCATGCTTGCTTTCAATGACTGGTGCACCACGACACCCAGGTCACGTTGCATCTCCCCTTCTCCCAATCGGTCACCATCCAGGTAATACTCTGCGTTCCTGTTCTTGCCGCCAAAGTGGATAACCTCACATTTGCCCACATTATATTGCATCTGCCATGCATTTGCCCACTCGCCTAATGTATCCAAGTTTTGTTTCGTAGTGCCTCTTGACGTCGGATTCCTTAAATACGGCAACAGCCTCTTGACAAGTTAGGCAAGCACAATTGTTTCGGTTTTCATATTATATATTTTTTTCATATTTCAGATTCAGCGCGGAAACAGGCCTTTTCGGCCCACCAAGTCCGCACCGCCCAGCGATCCCCGCACGCTAACACCATCCTACACACACTAGGGACAATTTTTACATTTACCCAGTCAATTAACCTACATACCTGCACGTCTTTGGAGTGTGGGAGGAAACCGAAGATCTCGGAGAAAACCCACGCAGGTCACGGGGAGAACGTACAAACTCCTTACAGTGCAGCACCCATAGTCAGGATCGAACCTGAGTCTCCGGCGCTGCATTCGCTGTAAAGCAGCAACTCTACCGCTGCGCTACAGTGCCGCCCTACCTGAATGGTGGCCAATTAGGAAAAGGGGAGATGCAACGTGACCTGGGTGTCATGGTGCACCAGTCATTGAAAGCAAGCATGCAGGTGCAGCAGGCAGTGAAGAAAGCGAATGGTATGTTGGCATTCATAGCAAGAGGATTTGAGTTTAGGAGCAGGGAGGTTCTGCTGCAGTTGTACAGGGCCTCGGTGAGACCGCACCTGGAGTACTGTGTACAGTTTTGGTCTCCTAACCTGAGGAAAGACATTCTAGCCTTAGAGGGAGCACAGAGAAGGTTCACCTGATTGATCCCTGGGATGGCAGGACTTTCATATGAAGAAAGACTGGATAGACTCGGCTTGTACTCGCTGGAATTTAGAAGACTGAGGGGGGATCTTATTGAAACATATAAAATTCTTAAGGGGTTGGACAGGCTAGATGTACCCCGTTCAGTACCCCGTTCCTGCCTTCTCCCCATACCCCCTCACTCCGCTATCCTTAAGAGCTCTATCCAGCTCTCTCTTGAAAGCATCCAACGAACTGGCCTCCACTGCCTTCTGAGGCAGAGAATTCCACACCTTCACCACTCTCTGACTGAAAAAGTTTTTCCTCATCTCCGTTCTAAATGGCCGACCCCTTATTCTTAAACTGTGTGGCCCCTTGTTCTGGACTCCCCCAACATTGGGAACATGTTATCTGCCTCTAACGTGTCCAATCCCCTAATTATCTTATATGTTTCAATAAGATCCCCCCTCATCCTTCTAAATTCCAGTGTATACAAGCCCAATCGCTCCAGCCTTTCAACATACGACAGTCCCGCCATTCCGGGAATTAACCTAGTGAACCTACGCTGCACGCCCTCAATAGCAAGAATATCCTTCCTCAAATTTGGAGACCAAAACTGCACACAGTACTCCAGGTGCGGTCTCACCAGGGCCCGGTACAACTGCACACAGTACTCCAGGTGCGGTCTCACCAGGGCCCGGTACAACTGCAGAAGGACCTCTTTGCTCCTATACTCAACTCCTCTTGTTATGAAGGCCAACATGCCATTGGCTTTCTTCACTGCCTGCTGTACCTGCATGCTTCCTTTCAGTGACTGATGCACTCGGACACCCAGATCTCGTTGAACTCCCCCTCCTCCTAACTTGACACCATTCAGATAATAATCTGCCTTTCTATTCTTACTTCCAAAGTGAATAACCTCACACTTATCTACATTAAACTGCATAGCCTTAGAGGGAGTACAGAGAAGGTTCACCAGATTGATCCCTGGGATGGCAGGACTTTCATACGAAGAAAGACTGGATAGACTCGGCTTGTACTCGCTGGAATTTAGAAGACTGAGGGGGGATCTTATTGAAACATATAAAATTCTTAAGGGGTTGGACAGGCTAGATGCAGGAAGATTTTTTCCATGGAAAAAATACTGCAATTTCCATCTTTCCCGGCCCTCAGTACAAACTTTCCTCTTTTTATTCACAGTAGCCATGGCAGAAATTGGTGGCAATGGGTTGCAGCACGGTTCATGCTGCCAGAGAGAGTTACGCAATTGTTTCGGTATAAGAAAATAACTGCAGATGCTGGTACAAATCGATTTATTCACAAAGTGCTGGAGTAACTCAGCAGGTCAGGCAGCATCTGGGGAGAGAAGGAATGGGTGACGTTTCGGGTCGAGACCCTTCTTCAGACTGATGTCAGGGGAGGGCGGGATAAAGGATGGATGTAGGTGGGGAGAGGTAGAGGGAGAACTGGGAAGGAGGAGGGGAAGAGAGGAACTATCTGAAGTTGGAGAAGTCGATGTTCATACCACTGGGCTGCAAGCTGCCCAGGCGAAATATGAGGTGCTGTTCCTCCAATTTGCGGTGGGCCTCACTATGGCACTGGAGGAGGCCCATGACAGAAAGGTCAGACTGGGAACGGGAGGGGGAGTTGAAGTGCTGGGCCGCCGGGAGATCAGTTTGGCCAACGCGGACCGAGCGCAGGTGTCGAGCGAAGCGATCGCCGAGCCTGCGCTTGGTTTGGCCGATGTAAATAAGTTGGCATCTGGAGCAGCGGATGCAATAGATGAGGTTGGAGGAGGTGCAGGTGGAACCTCTGTCTCACCTGGAAAGACTCACCTGTTTGGGTCCTTGGATGGAGTCGAGGGGGGAGGTAAAGGGACAGGTGTCGCATCTCGTGCGGTTGCAGGGGGAAAGTGCCCGGGGGTTTGGGGTAGGAAGGGGACGAGTGGACCAGGGAGTTACGGAGGGAACGGTCTCTGCGGAACGCAGAGAGGGGAGGGGATGGGAAGATGTGGCCGGTGGTGGGGGTCCCGTCGTAGGTGACCGGAAATGTCGGCGGATGATTCGTTGGATCCGCTGGAAGGTGAGAACGAGGGGGATTCTGTCCTCGTTGCCAGTGGGGGGGGGGGGGAGCAAGATCGGAGCTGCGGGATGTAGAAGAGACCCTAGTGAGAGCCTCGTCCATAATGGAGGAGGGGAAGCCCCGTTTCCTGAAGAACGAGGACATCTCGGAAGCCCTCGTGTGAAACACCTCATCCCGGGCGCAGATATAACAATATAACAACTACAGCATGGAAACAGGCCCGTTCGGCCCTACCAGTCCACCCCGACCATTCTCCCTGACCTAGTCTCATCTACCTGCACTCAGACCATAACCCTCCAATCCCCTCTTATCCATATACCTATCCAATTTACTCTTAAATAATAAAATCCAGCCTGCCTCCACCACTTCCACCGGAAGCCCATTCCACACAGCCACCACCCTCTGAGTAAAGAAGTTACCCCTCATGTTACCCCCTAAACTTTTGTCCCTCAATTCTGAAGCTATGTCCCCCTTGTTGGAATCTTCCCCACTCTCAAAGGGGAAAAGCCTACCCACGTCAACTCTGTCCGTCCCTCTCAAAATTTTTTAAAACCTCCATCAAGTCCCCTCTCAACCTTCTACGCTCCAAAGAATAAATAGACAATAGACAATAGGTGCAGGAGGAGGCCATTCAGCCCTTCGAGCCTGTACGCACCGCCATTCAATGCGATCATCACTCTCAATCAGTACCCCGTTCCAGCCTTCTCCCCATACCCCCTCACTCCGCTATCCTTAAGAGCTCTATCCAGCTCTCTCTTGAAAGCATCCAACGAACTGGCCTCCACTGCCTTCTGAGGCAGAGAATTCCACACCTTCACCACTCTCTGACTGAAAAAGTTTCCGTTCTAAATGGCCGACCCCTTATTCTTAAACTGTGTGTGGCCCCTTGTTCTGGACTCCCCCCAACATTGGGACCATGTTTCCTGCCTCTAACGTGTCCAATCCCCTAATTATCTTATATGTTTCAATAAGATCCCCCCCTCATCCTTCTAAATTCCAGTGTATACAAGCCAAATCGCTCCAGCCTTTCAACATACGACAGTCCCGCCATTCCGGGAATTAACCTAGTGAACCTACGCTGCACGCCCTCAATAGCAATAAAGACCCAACCTGTTCAACCTCTCTCTGTAGCCTAAGTGCTGAAACCCAGGCAACATTCTAGTCAATCTCCTCTGTACCCTCTCCATTTTGTCAACATCCTTCCTATAATTTGGCGACCAGAACTGCTCACCATACTCCAGATTCGGCCTCACCAATGCCCTGTACAATTCCAACATTACATCCCAACTTCTATACTCGATGCTCTGATTTATAAAGGCAAGCAAGCAATACCAAACGCCTTCTTCACCACCCTATCCACATGAGATTCCACCTTCAGGGAACAATGCACAGTTATTCCCAGATCCCTCTGTTCCACTGCATTCCTCAATTCCCTACCATTTACACATTTACGGAGGAATTGGGAGCAGGGGATTTAGCAGGGGACCGGGTGGGAAGAAATGTAGTCCAGATAGCTGTGTGAGTCAGTGGGTTTATAGTAAATGTCTGTCACTAGTCAATTGTTTCGGTTTCCAGTGAAAATATACTGCAATTTCCATCTTTCCCGGACCTCAGTACAAACTTTCCTCTTTTTATTTACAGTAGCCATGTTAGACAATAGACAATGGACGCAGGAGGAGGCCATTCGGCCCTTCGAGCCTGTACGCACCGCCATTCAATGTGATCACGGCTGATCATCCTCAATCAGTACCCCGTTCCTGCCTTCTCCCCACACCCCCTAGGTTTACTAGGTTAATTCCCGGAATGGCGGGACTGTCGTATGTTGAAAGGCTGGAGCAATTAGGCTTGTATACACTGGAATTTAGAAGGATGAGGGGGGATCTTATTGAAACATATAAGATAATTAGGGGATTGGACACATTAGAGGCAGGAAACATGTTCCCAATGTTGGGGGAGTCCAGAACAAGGGGCCACACAGTTTAGGAATGAGGGGTCGGCCATTTAGAACGGAGAAGAGGAAGAACTTTCTCAGTCAGAGAGTGGTGAAGGTGTGGAATTCTCTGCCTCAGAAGGCAGTGGAGGCCAGTTCGTTGGATGCTTTCAAGAGAGAGCTGGATAGAGCTCTTAAGGATAGCGGAGTGAGGGGGTACGGGGAGAAGGCAGGAACGGGGTACTGATTGAGAGTGATCAGCCATGATCGCATTGAATGGCGGTGCGTACAGGCTCGAAGGGCTGAATGGCCTACTCCTGCACCTATTGTCTATTGTCTATTGTCTATTGTCAAACGCCTTCTTCACCACCCTATCCACATGAGATTCCACCTTCAGGGAACAATGCACATTTATTCCCAGATCCCTCTGTTCCACTGCATTCCTCAATTCCCTACCATTTACCCATTTACGGAGGAATTGGGAGCAGGGGATATTGCAGGGGACCGGGTGGGAAGAACTGTAGTCCAGATAGCTGTGTGAGTCAGTGGGTTTACAGTAAATGTCTGTCACTAGTCAATTGTTTCGGTTTTCAGTGAAAATATACTGCAATTTCCATCTTTCCCGGACCTCAGTACAAACTTTCCTCTTTATATTTAGAGTAGCCATGGCAGAAATTGGCGGCAAGGGGTGACAATAGACAATAGACAATAGGTGCAGGAGTAGGCCATTCAGCCCTTCGAGCCTGTACGCACCACCATTCAATGCGATCATGGCTGATCATTCTCAATCAGTACCCCGTTCCTGCCTTCTCCCCATACCCCCTGACTCTGCTATCCTTAAGAGCTCTATCCAGCTCTCTCTCGAATGCATTCAGAGAATTGGCCTCCACTGTCTTCTGAGGCAGTGAATTAATCCCACAGATTCACAACTCTGACTGAATTTTTTTTTACTCATCTCAGTTCTAAATGGTCGACCCCTTATTCTTAAACTGTGTGTGGCCCCTCGTTCTGGACTCCCCCAACATTGGGAACATGTTTCCTACCTCTAAAGTGTCCAAACCCTTAATATTCTTATACGTTTCGATAAGATCTCCTCTCATCCTTCTAAATTCCAGTGTATACAAGCCTAGTCGCTCCAGTCTTTCAACATACGACAGTCCCGCCATTCCGGGAATTAACCTGGTAAACCTACACTGCACGCCCTCAATAGCAAGAATATCCTTCCTCAAATTTGGAGACCAAAACTGCACACAGTACTCCAGGTGCGGTCTCACCAGGGCCCAGTACAACTGCAGAAGGACCTCTTTGCTCCTATACTCAAACTAGGAGACCAAAACTGCACACAGTACTCCAGGTGCAGTCTCACCAGGGCCCTGTACAACTGCAGAAGAACCTCTTTGCTCCTATACTCAACTCCTCTTGTTATGAAGGCCAACATGCCATTGGCTTTCTTCACTGCCTGCTGTACCTGCATGCTTCCTTTCAGTGACTGATGCACTAGGACACCCAGATCTCATTGAACATCCCCTCTTCCTAACTTGACACCATTCAGATAATACTCTGCCTTCCTATTCGTAACACCAAAGTGGATAACCTCACACTTATCCACATTAAACTGCATCTGCCATGCATCCGCCCACTCACACAACCTGTCCAAGTCACCCTGCAACCTCATAGCATCTTCCTCACACAGTTCACACTGCCACCCAGCTTTGTGGCATCTGCAAATTTGCTAATGGTACTTTTAATCCCTTCATCCAAGTCATTGATGTATATTGTGAATAGCTGCGGTCCCAGCACCGAGCCTTGCGGTACCCCACTGGTCACTGCCTGCCATTCTGAAAGGGACCCCACTCTTTGCTTTCTGTCTGTCAACCAATTTTCTATCCATGTCAGTACCCTACCTCCAATACCATGTGCTCTAATTTTGCCCACCAATCTCCTATGTGGGACCTTGTCGAAGGCTTTCTGAAAGTCGAGGTACACCACATCCACTGACTCTCCCTTGTCAATTTTCCTGGTCACATCCTCAAAGAATTCCAGTAGATTTGTCAAGCACGATTTCCCCTTCGTAAATCCATGCTGACTCGGAATGATCCTGTTACTGCTATCCAAACGCTCAGCAATTCCAGCATCTTCCCCACCACTGATGTCAGACTAACTGGTCTATAATTTCCCGTTTTCTCTCTCCCTCCTTTCTTAAAAAGTGGGATAACATTTGCTATCCTCCAATCCACAGGAACTGATCCTGAATCTATAGAACATTGAAAAATGATCTCCAATGCTTCCACTATTTCTAAAGCCACCTCCTTAAGTACTCTGGGATGCAGACCATCAGGCCCTGGGGATTTATCAGCCTTCAGTCCCATCAGTCTACCCAAAACCATTTCCTGCCTAATGTGGATTTCCTTCAGTTCCTCCATCACCCTAGGTTCTCCGGCCCCTAGAACATTTGGGAGATTGTGTGTATCTTCCTCAGTGAAGACAGATCCAAAGTAACGGTTTAACTCGTCTGCCATTTCTTTGTTCCCCATAATAAATTCCCCTGTTTCTGTCTTCAGGGGACCCACATTTGCCTTGACTATTTTCTTCCTCTTCACGTACCGAAAAATCCTCTTCACGTACCTAAAAAGGTCAGTACCCTACCTCCAATACCATGTGCTCTAATTTTGCCCACCAATCTCCTATGTGGGACCTTGTCGAAGGCTTTCTGAAAGTCGAGGCGCACCACATCCACCGGCTCTCCCCGGTCAATTTTCCTGGTCACATCCTCAAAGAATCCCAGTAGATTAGTCAAGCACGATTTCCCCTTCGTAAATCCATGCTGACTCGGAACGATCCTGTTACTGCTATCCAAACGCTCAGCAATTTCGCCTTTTGTAATTGACTCCAGCATCTTCCCCACCACTGACGTCAGACTAACTGGTCTACAATTTCCCGTTTTCTCTCGGAATTGTTTCGGTTTTCAGTGAAAGAATACAGCAATTCCCATCTTTCCTGGAAGCGGGCGGCCCTCAGTACAAACTTTCCTCTTTTTACTTACAGTAGCCATGGCAGAAATTGGCGGGAAGAGGTGGCAGCACGATCCACACGGCCAGACATAGTTACAGAGTGGTGCTGCCACCATGATGTGAGCAGAGGAACTTCATTTTGAACCTGTATGATTTATTCAGTCTGCTAGACAATAGACAATAGACAATTGATGCAGGAGGTGGCCATTCGGCCCTTCGAGCCTGTACGCACCGCCATTCAATGTGATCATGGCTGATCATCCTCAATCAGTAACCCGTTCCTGCCTTCTCCCCATGTGTGTGTGTGTGTGTGGGAGAGAGATGGAGTGTCGTTCCTGCCTTCTCCCCATACCCCCTGACTCCGCTATCCTTAAGAGCTCTATCCAGCTCTCTCTTGAATGCATTCAGAGAATTGGCCTCCACGGCAGAGAATTAATCCCACAGATTCACAACTCTCTGACTGAAAAAGTTTTTCCTCGTTTCAGTTCTAAATGGCCGACCACTTATTCTTAAACTGTGTGTGGCCCCTTGTTCTGGACTCCCCCAACATTGGGAACATGTTTCCTGCCTCTAACGTGTCCAACCCCTTAATAATCTTATACGTTTCGATAAGATCTCCTCTCTTCCTTCTAAATTCCAGTGTATACAAGCCTAGTCGCTCCAGTCTTTCAACATACGACAGTCCCGCCATTCCGGGAATTAACCTGGTAAACCTACGCTGCACGCCCTCAATAGCAAGAATGTCCTTCCTCAAATTTGGAGACCAAAACTGCACACAGTACTCCAGGTGCGTTCTCACTAGGGCCCTGTACAACTGCAGAAGGACCTCTTTGCTCCTATACTCAAACTAGGAGACCAAACCTGCACACAGTACTCCAGGTGTGGTCTCACCAGGGCCCTGTACAACTGCAGAAGGACCTCTTTGCTCCTATACTCAAACTAGGAGACCAAAACTGCACACAGTACTCCAGGTGCGGTCTAACTAGGGCCCTGTACAACTGCAGAAGGACCTCTTTGCTCCTATACTCAACACCTCTCGTTATGAAGGCCAACATGCCATTGGCTTTCTTCACTGCCTGCTGTACCTGCATGCTTCCTTTCAGTGACTGATGCACTAGGACACCCAGATCTCGTTGTACGTCCCCTGTTCCTAACCTGACACCATTCAGATAATGCTCTGCCTTCCTGTTCTTACCACCTGTCCCGCATGCAACTGGTCCAAAATGCCGCAGCGAGACTCCTGATGGGTACCCGTAAAAGGGACCACATCACCCCGATTCTGGCCTCTCTCCACTGGCTCCCTGTACGGTACAGAATCAACTTCAAGCTCCTCCTATTCACATATAAAGCCCTAAATGGACATCCCCCCCCCCCACAGCAAAAATCTTCTAACCCACCTCTCTAACTCCAGGTCCCTCAGGTCGGCCGACTTGGGGCTACTCACTATCCCGCGGTCTAGGCTTAAGCTCAGGGGTGACCGCGCTTTTGCGGTTGCAGCTCCTAGACTGTGGAACAGCATCCCTCTCCCCATCAGAACTGCCCCCTCCATCCTACCTGACCGACCTCCTCCACAGGCACACTCCCACCTGCACCCTCCGCTCTGCCGCTGCCAATCTCCTATCCCCCCCCCCCACATCCGGACCAAACTCAGATCCTGGGGGGACAGGGCTTTCTCCATCGCTGCTCCCACCCTATGGAACTCACTACCCCAAACCATCAGAGACTCCTCCACATTCAAAACATCGCTGAAGTCTCACCTGTTCAGCACTGCCTTCAACCACTGAAGGTCACCTCACCTCCTGTCTCCTTTCTCTGTTCGTTGACTTATTTATCTATTTATTCACTTCCCTATGTTCTCTAAATCCCTGTAAAGCGTCTTTGAGTGTTTGAAAAGCGCTATTTAAATGTAATGCATTATTATTATTATTATTATTATTATAACATTCCATTGGCTTTCTTCACCGCCTGCTGTACCTGCGTGCTTCCTTTCAGTGACTGATGCACTAGGACACCCAGATCTCGTTGCACCTAACTTGACACCATTCAGATAATGCTCTGCCTTCCTGTTCTCACCACCAAAGTGGATAACCTCACACGATTGTTTCGGTTTTCAGTGAAAGGAATACTGCAATTTCCATCTTTCCTGGAAGCGGGCGGCCCTCAGTACAAACTTCCCTCTTTATAGTTAGAGTAGCCATGGCAGAAATTGGCGGGAAAGGGTGGCAGCATGGTTGACATTGCCCCGACAGTTACAGAGTGGTGCTGCCACCATGATGTGAGCAGAGGAACTTCATTTTGAACCTGTATGATTTATTCAGTCTGCTAGACAATAGACAATAGACAATAGACGCAGGAGGTGGCCATTCGGCCCTTGGAGCCTGTACGCACCGCCATTCAATGTGATCATGGCTGATCATCCTCAATCAGTACCCCGTTCCTGCCTTCTCCCCATACCCCCCTGACTCCGCTATCCTTAAGAGCTCTATCCAGCTCTCTCTTGAATGCATTCAGAGAATTGGCCTCCACTGCCTTCTGAGGCAGAGAATTAATCCCACAGATTCACAACTCTCTGACTGAAAAAGTTTTTCCTCATCTCAGTTCTAAATGGCCGACCACTTATTCTTAAACTGTGTGTGGCCCCTCGTTCTGGACTCTCCCAACATTGGGAACATGTTTCCTGCCTCTAACGTGTCCAACCCCTTAATAATCTTATACATTTCGATAAGATCTCCTCTCATCCTTCTAAATTCCAGTGTATACAAGCCTAGTCGCTCCAGTCTTTCAACATATGACAGTCCCGCCATTCCGGGAATTAACCTAGTAAACCTACGCTGCACGCCCTCAATGGCAAGAATGTCCTTCCTCAAATTTGGAGACCAAAACTGCACACAGTACTCCAGGTGCGTTCTCACTAGGGCCCTGTACAACTGCAGAAGGACCTCTTTGCTCCTATACTCAAACTAGGAGACCAAACCTGCACACAGTACTCCAGGTGTGGTCTCACCAGGGCCCTGTACAACTGCAGAAGGACCTCTTTGCTCCTATACTCAAACTAGGAGACCAAAACTGCACACAGTACTCCAGGTGCGGTCTAACTAGGGCCCTGTACAACTGCAGAAGGACCTCTTTGCTCCTATACTCAACACCTCTCGTTATGAAGGCCAACATGCCATTGGCTTTCTTCACTGCCTGCTGTACCTGCATGCTTCCTTTCAGTGACTGATGCACTAGGACACCCAGATCTCGTTGTACGTCCCCTGTTCCTAACCTGACACCATTCAGATAATGCTCTGCCTTCCTGTTCTTACCACCTGTCCCGCATGCAACTGGTCCAAAATGCCGCAGCGAGACTCCTGACGGGTACCCGTAAAAGGGACCACATCACCCCGATTCTGGCCTCTCTCCACTGGCTCCCTGTACGGCACAGAATCAACTTCAAGCTCCTCCTATTCACATATAAAGCCCTAAATGGACATTCCCCCCCCCACATCAAAAATCTTCTAACCCACCTCTCTAACTCCAGGTCCCTCAGGTCGGCCGACTTGGGGCTACTCACTATCCCGCGGTCTAGGCTTAAGCTCAGGGGTGACCGCGCTTTTGCGGTTGCAGCTCCTAGACTGTGGAACAGCATCCCTCTCCCCATCAGAACTGCCCCCTCCATCCTACCTGACCGACCTCCTCCACAGGCACACTCCCACCTGCACCCTCCGCTCTGCTGCTGCCAATCTCCTATCCCCCCCCCCCCCATCCGGACCAAACTCAGATCCTGGGGGGACAGGGCTTTCTCCATCGCTGCTCCCACCCTATGGAACTCACTACCCCAAACCATCAGAGACTCCTCCACATTCAAAACATCGCTGAAGTCTCACCTGTTCGGCACTGCCTTCAACCACTGAAGGTCACCTCACCTTCTGTCTCCTTTCTCTGTTCGTTTACTTATTTATCCATTTATTCACTTCCCTATGTTCTCTAAATCCCTGTAAAGCGTCTTTGAGTGTTTGAAAAGCGCTATATAAATGTAATGCATTATTATTATTATTATTATTATTATAACATTCCATTGGCTTTCTTCACCGCCTGCTGTACCTGCGTGCTTCCTTTCAGTGACTGATGCACTAGGACACCCAGATCTCGTTGTACCTAACTTGACACCATTCAGATAATGCTCTGCCTTCCTGTTCTCACCACCAAAGTGGATAACCTCACACGGTAGCGCAGCGGTAGAGTTGCTGCTTTACAGCGAATGCAGCGCCGGAGACTCAGGTTCGATCCTGACTACGGGTGCTGCACTGTAAGGAGTTTGTACGTTCTCCCCGTGACCTGCGTGGGTTTACTCCGAGATCTTCGGTTTCCTCCCACACTCCAAAGACGTACAGGTATGTAGGTTAATTGGCTGGGTAAATGTAAAAATTGTCCCTAGTGGGTGTAGGATAGTGTTAATGTACGGGGATCGCTGGGCGGCACGGACTTGGAGGGCCGAATAGGCCTGTTTCCGGCTGTATAGATATGATATGATTGTTTCGGTTTTCAGTGAAAGGAATACTGCAATTTCCATCTTTCCTGGAAGCGGGCGGCCCTCAGTACAAACTTCCCTCTTTATAGTTAGAGTAGCCATGGCAGAAATTGGCGGGAAAGGGTGGCAACATGGTTGACATTGCCCGACAGTTACAGAGTGGTGCTGCCACCATGATGTGAGCAGAGGAACTTCATTTTGAACCTGTATGATTTATTCATTCCGTTAGACAGTGTTGGCGGCCATAAATAATACATTTTAAGACGTATAAAATCTGACCTCGTGCCGCGATTGGCCCCCGGGCCGGACTTTGGACATGCCTGGTCTTAAGGTTTCGCCCCTCCCCCAATACGTCATCGCACGTGTCCCGCCCCATCACGTAATGTCCTCCAGCCTCTGATTGGGCGAAATAGGGGTCGATCAAGCGATTACGGCCTGTGGTTGGACCAGGGACCTGTCGGTCTGGGTGGGGGGGGGAAGTCCCGCCCTCTCCACACGTCATCGCACACGTGCTCGCGGACGCGTCATCACGTCTTCCCCATCCTCGGTCCCGCCCCTCCCCGTCTCCCACTGGACGGTCCGGACGTCTGTCAAGGGTAATCCCGCCCTCCCCTTACGTCACCGCACACGTCCCGCTCCCCCCACCCCACCGCGCGGACACGTCATCACGTCTTCCCCATCCTCCGTCCCGCCCCTCCCCGTCTCCCACTGGGTGCCTCGGACGTCTGTCAAGGGGTAATCCCGCCCTCCCCTTACGTCACCGCGTACGTCCCGATCCTCGCCCCTTCGAACGCAACGTCATCACGTCTTCCCCTCCCCGTCTCCCACTGGGCGGACCGGACCGTCTGTCAAGGGTAATCCCGCCCTTCCGTGACGTCACCGCTCCTCCCCCCGCGCGCATACGTCATCACGTCTTCCCTCTACTCTCCCTCTGTCCCGCCCTTCCCCGTCTCCCATTGGGCGGCCCGGACGTCCGTCAAGGGTTAATCCCGCCCTCCCTTGGGCGTCAATCACGCGTCATGGCGTCACCGCGCACGAACATCCTCGCCCCCCCCCCCCCGCGCGCATACGTCATCACGTCTTTCCC